>NW_021605140.1:404454-498821 GCF_004785775.1 Grammomys surdaster | reverse complement strand
ACGCATGCGTGTGCACACACACACACACACACATAAACACACACACATTCCCGAGTGCTGGGATTGAAGGTGTGTGGCATTACCCAAAGTTTTTGCCACTAAATTTAAAGAGCTCGTAGAAGCCAAGCATGGTGGAGACATTTGCCTGCAAAGCAGCATCTGGGAGGCAGGGACAGGAGGATCACCACAAGTTCTGGACTGGCCTAGGCTACATACCGACATCATGGCCAGCAACGAGTTACATAGAGGCCCTGCCCTCCCATCAAGCTTGGTATGGTGGCATAGATCTGTAACCCCAGCACCTTGGAAGCTGAGGAAGAAGGGTCATGCTGGGCTCCATACTGACTTTCCTACCACCTCAGAGGAGCAGCTTGTACTCCTAACTGCTGTGCTCGCTCTCCAGTCCCCTCAAAAACATTTATTTGGAACCAGAAAACTCTAATCGTTCTATTTTTACATTCCTGAGGATGTGTGTGTGTGTGTGTGTGTGTGTGTGTGACAGAGACAGACAGAGAGAGAGACAAAGAGAGACAGAGAGACAGGGACAGAGACAGAGAGACAAACATATGGGTATAAGACTGAAACCCCGGGCCTTGTACATTAAATATGCCCCTACTACTGAACTACAATATCTCCAATATCTCCTTGAACCAGTTAACCTTTTAACCTTTTAAAAGGAGCTAAAGAGGTGGCGGTTAAGAATGCTGGCTGCCGGGTTCAATTCTCAGCACCCGCATGGGGGCTTACAAACAGCCCCAGTTCCAGGGCACACAATGCCGCCTCCTGGCCCCCATGGGCACCATGCACACGCATGGTATACAGACATATTTGCAGGCAAAACACCCACACATATTTTTAAAATATTTATTTGTGTGTGCGTGTGCACACGGGCACATGCATGTGAACCTGGCCCAGCGTGCAGGGATCAAACTCGGGGATCTCGGCAGCGAGTGTGCCTGCCCACTGCTGAACCAAATGGCCACTGACTTGGGGATTTCAACTGGGCCAGCTTGCAAATGATCATCCCTGCTGGGTATGTGGACTGTTTCTATCCCCTCACAGAGGAGGGCAGGGTCATGGAGCCTCCACTGGGCAGCCAGCCACACCCTATCGCTATTGTCTGTAGCTCTAAGCTAACAGCAGGGCCTTGGGGAGGGGCTAGAGTATATAGGCCAGTGAAGATTAGGGGAGGGGGCTCTATCTCTGTGGCTGTGGGATAAAGACTTTCCAGTTTGGCTTGTGGGGTTGGGAGGAGCACCCCCCCCCCTCCTTGAGTAAGTAATGCCTCACCCGTGCTCTGTAAACAAGCACAATTTAACTCATTGGTTACGCAGAGTAAACTTTGGTAGAATCACATTTGTCATCGGGATAGACTATATGAGGTATAAATATCTCCCCAGGGAAGGAATTGTAGCAATATCCACTGAAACGTGTTGTGGTGCCCTCTAATCATGAATGGGATCTCGTGTGCCATAGGCTAGCCTTGAACTCTGTGTAACCAGGGAAGACCTTGAATTCCAAACCCTCCTGCTTTACTTCCCAATCGATGGGATTGCCTAGGTGTGTCCAGCATGCCTGGCTTGTCCTTGGAGTGCTCATATCACTGTGACCACAACACCTGACAGAAAGTACTGGAAAAAGATTTGACTTTGTATCAAAGTTTCAGTCCACCATGATGGGAGGAAGGCATGGCAGAACAGTCATGGCACCAGGAGTAGATGGCACTGGGGTTTCACACCATGGAAGACAAGGCTCCTTGTATCTCAGCAAACCAGAAAACAAAAAGTTTACATCTATCACCCTCAGAGGCTGGCCCTGTACAGTGACCAGTTTCTACCAGCTAGGCTACATCAGGTTCCTTGCAAAGTACCACCACCAGACAGGGACATTGTGGAACTGCATAAGGGTATCCTGGGTCATGGTTGAGCAGGTACCTAGAACCATGAGATTCTCTGTGGAATTCTGCAGGAGTTCGGTCCCTCCCATCATCCAAGATCCTGAAAAGCAGTCACATAGATCTCCATAGAGTCACATAGGTAGGCCAGGCTATAGGCCTCAGGCCCTAGGGATTTACATACTAATGAAGGCCAGAGGGCAGAGCAAATTAAACATTCCTCCCCCAGACCCTCCCCCAACCCTCCCCCCTTTCTCCCTCCCTATATAACTCGGGACTGCCCTGAGTTTTTGGGGGGTATGCCTAGATCCATCTATTATCCGCCATGACAAAAAACCTTTTTGGAACCAAGGACTTCCTCGTGTTACTGGGGCCTGCCGCCACCAAGGCCCTCAGGCCACTGGAACCATAGGACCTCTTCTCTAATGTGGGACCCGCCACAGCGGCGGAAGCCCCTCCGGGGCTTGCGCCGCTGTGGCGCCCTTTTTAAATTTTCCCCACAGGACCTGACTTCAAAACCCAAGCCTGTGAAGACTGTATTAGTCGACTGTCTTGTTGCTGTGACACAATACCAAACCTTATATCAGCAGTCAAGCAGCAGTGAGCAAAGCACAGAGGGGATCCCAGCCCTTGGGATTGTCACAAAAGGAACCAGCAGAGAGAAAAATGCTTCTACTTAGCTTCCTTTCTTCTTTAGTCTGGGACCACAGCCTAGGGAATGGCGCCGCCCATACACAGGGCAGATTTTCACCTCAATTAGCTTAACCTAGAAAACTCCTCACAATCACACCCAGAGATTTAGTCCCATCAAATAGAAAATCGAAACTAAACATCAAGGCACATTTAAGGTTTTAAACCACAGCGATCCACCGGGGTCCCAACGAGCTTACAGTCATCTCATAATGTGTGTATTCTGCTTCTGGGACGCCTCATGGTCTACACAGTGTAAATATTGTTCAGCTGTATACCAAAGTCCCTACAGAGACACAACGTGTTCTTAGCTATGAAAGGTTCAGACTTCCAAAAAGCCATAATGTAAGCATCCCACTCCAAAGGCGAGGAAAAGGGGACAGAAGGAGACAGACCAAACCCAGTATGACAAACACCAAGCTCTGTAGCCACATGTCCAGCATTTGGGACATGCGATGACACCATCCAGCCTTTCCCCTACTGCGCTGCTGTTGTAGGGCACGTTTCTCCTGAGCCGTGTCGAGTTCTCACAAGGACTTGACCCAACTGAAGACTGGGAGGAAGTGAAGACAAGACAAACTGGGAAGACTGGGAAGACTGGGAAGACTGGGAGGAAGTGAAGACAAGACAAACATACGGCTCTCTAATGGAGAAGCCACAGCACCCAGCAGCTCAGTGTTATGCTGTACAGCTGCACAGGGAGGCAGGGCTTATGGTGGTCAGCTGAATCAGGAGGCAGGTTTTGCTAATCCAGCCGAGCTGACTCCGTGGGGAAGCAGGCTTGAGGCCATAAATATCCAAGGGAGAAAGCTGCAGCGGACTGGTTCTGCATGCACTGTCAATATTCACACTCAGACCCCCTGAGAAAGACTTTGGCATCCTCTGGGCCTCACTGGAAGAAGGCTTAGCCACTCCCATGGGACTGTGCTCAGCACTGGAGTCCTTGATACTGCCGTGGCCATGGCAACAGCACAGGTTCTCTCAGGACTCATTCTACTCCCCACAGGGCTATCTCTACTCCAGTGCTTACCGATCACCTCAGCAAGCTCTCTGTGCTCCACAAGCACTGTCTTCAGCAGCTTACAGTCCATTGTAACATGTGCTTTGTGGTGGTTTGAATAAGAATTGCTGGGCAGTGGTGGCACACTTAAATCCCAGCACTCAAGAGGCAGAGGCAGGCAACTATGAGTCTGAGGCCAGCCTGGTCTATAGAGCAAGTTCCAGAACAGCTAAGGCTACACAGAGAAACCCTATCTCAGAAAAAAAAAGAGAAAGGAATGTCCCCTATGGGTTCATATTTGAATGCTTTGTCACCAGGGAGGGGTGTCCTTGTTGGAGTAGACATGGCCTTGTTGGAAGAAGTGTGTCACTGGAGGCTTTGAGGTTTCAAAACTCTGCACCAGACCCAGTCACTCTCTGCCTGAGTATCAGAATGTGGCCTTCTCTTTGCTTGCTTACTCTCTCTAGCATTAGAGCTTACTTCTTCAGGATTCCAGTGTATACTGAAGATCACCAGCGGAGACTCCAGCCTTGTGAATTGACCAGCTGCTAGATTTCTGGACCTTCTATTGGTAGGCAGCTATTGTTGGACTAGCTGAACCGCAGCCTATATAAGCCATTGTAATAAATCCCAGTGAGAGACAGAGAGAGACAGACAGAAAGAGAGAGAGAGACAGAAAGAGAGAGAGAGAGGTAGATACATACATACATACATACATGATAGATAGATAGATAGATAGATAGATAGATAGATAGATAGATAGATGATAGATAGATAGATACTCGTTCTGTTTGTTCTGTTCCTCTAAAGAACCCTGACTAGTACAGGCTTTTCCCTCACAGCCTCATGAATTGCCCATGGTGCTTTCTTCAGGGAATCCAGTCCACTACATTTTCTGCTCTCCCAGGTTTTCCTTGAAAATCTAGGTGCGAAAATCCATGACTCCATAATGCTTTCATTCTGTATGTCTACAAAACCATACCCCTGGGACCTGTGAGAAGGCTCAGAAGGCAAAGGTACCTATTGTCAAGTCTGACGACCTTAGTTCAATCCCTGGGACCCTCATGGAGAAAGGAGGGCCCAATTTCTGCAAGTTGTCCTCTGATATGTACACACACACACACACACACACACACACACACACACACACCCCAGTACCATATGTGAATGCCCAGTTCTGCTACCAGATAAAGAAACAGTCAAGAGGCAGTGTACTCTAGTTAGTTCCCAGCTACTGCCTTGTCCCTTACAGTATACTCAAGAAATTTCCCCACGAGATCTGGGGAAGAACTGCACCTGATCTTTTTCTTTTTTTTTTTTTTCAGAGAAAGTTTTTCAGATGAGTTTGAAGTATTGTGTCCTGGAGCCAGGAGTCCTGGCAAATCCCTAAAACTCTCTCAAAGCTAATTTCCTGTTGTATGGTGAATGCTTTAAAAAAATATTTTTTTTTATGGTTCTGGAAAGATGGCTCACTGGTTAAGAGCACTTGTTGCTCCCCCAGAGAATCTGAGTGCAAGACCTACCACCCACATAGTGGCTTACAATCATCTTAACTCTTGTCCCAGAGGATCTGATTCCCTCTCTGTCCTCTGAGGGTACCAGGCACGCATGTAATACATAGACATACATTCAGACAAACTATTCATACAGTATATATATATATATATATATATATATATATATATATATATATACACACACAATTTTATTGTGTATTTTGCCTGTATGTATGCGTGTATGTCCATTTACCCTTTGTGTGCCTGCCTGTTGTATACAGAGGCCTTCTGATCCCCTGGAACTGGAGTTACAGATAGTCATGAACTGCCATGTGGGTGCTGGAAACCAAACCTGTGTCCTCTGAGAGAGAAGTCAGTGCTCTTAACTACTGAGATATCTATCCAGCCCCAACTTGGATTCTTGTAGATTATTAGCACTAATTCCTCTAACAAATACCTCTTTGTCTACAACTCCAAGTGTATTCTTTTTCTACCCAAACTGCATGCTTTCACATCTTTTTGTTCTGCTTTTTGATGTTAATTCTCAATATAATCGTGGCTAGAAGCAGCGAGCGGTAACCATGTCACGGCCCACATGCTATGCTACTTTGAAATTTCCTCTGCCAAATCAATGAGTTTTTCCCTTTTGAGCTTAGTACCACTCAAGCTTTAATGGCTTGGACAAAACACAAGCAAGCCCTTTGCTAGAATGTGACATGACTGCCCTCTGGTCCACTTTCCCAAAGGAATCCCTGTTTCCACCTGAAACCTTTCAGGCACCGCCTTTCCTCTCCATATTTCTCTTGGCAATGCTGGTCTCTGGGGCCAGAACTTCCCATTAAGCTCGACTGACAGTGTACTATGGCTTTTCTAGCCTGCATACACAATGCATAGGTTAATCACAGCAGCAACCCACCCAACTTTTTGGTGCCAATTATCTATATTGGTTACTTTTGCATTTCTGCAACCACAGTATCTGACAGAAACAATTTTGGGGAGGAAAAAAAAATCATTTGGGGGCTGGAGAGATGGCTCAGTGGTTAAGAGCACTGACTGCACTTCCAGAGGTCCTGAGTTCAAATCCCAGCAACCACATGGTGGCTCACAACCATCTGTAATGAGATCTGATGCCCTCTTCTGGTGTGTCTGAAGACAGCTATAGTGTACTCATATATAATAAATAAATAAAAATCTTTAAAAAAAAAATCATTTGGCCTTCTGGTTTGAGTCCGTCATCGTATCAGGGAAGGTGAGGCATGACAGAGTCATTATGGCAGAAGGAACTTGCGGTGGTGTGTGTCCACATTATGGCTGAGCAGGAAGCAGAGGAATGGTAACCAAGCCAAGGTCCCTCATGACTTACATTAGCTGGAGAACAAGCATTCAAAACATGAGCCTGGACAGGTATTGTGGCTTGATATGGTTTTGTCACTTAGGAGGCTGAGACAGGAGAATTGCTATAAGCTAAAGGCTAATCTTGGCTTCACAAAGAGCTCCAGGTGTGTTTGGGTTATAAAATGAGACTGTCTTAAAAACACAAAACAGAGCTTGGTGGTGACAGTGCATGTCTTTAGTCCCAGTACTCAGGAGGCAGAGGCATTCAAATCTCTGTGAGTTTGAGGCCAGCCTGGTCTACAGAGTGAGCTCCAGGACAGCCAAAGCTACACAGAGAAACTCTGTCTCAAAAAAACAACAACAAAGGTAAAACACACACGCACACACACGCACGCACACCACACAAAATCAAAACAATAGAAAAACATAAGCCTCACCCCTACGGAGTGGGGGGTGGGGGGAAGAGTTTCATATTCAAACCATGCCATTACCACAGTGACAACTGTGTAGTAGTGTCTCGGGTCCCAGGGGAGAGATTTTTGGAACTTCATCGTGTAACTGTAACCTACTAAGTTACTTTTTTTTTTTTTTTCAAATTGTCAGAATTGCTATAAAACAACCCTGAACTTGATTACTTTAACTCCTGTGGGCTAGACAGAAGTAAATACATACTATCTCAGATTTTCTAAAATGGCTCACCTTTTAGTCTTAGAGAGGCAGGGAAGCTGGTGTCTGCTTTCATATCTGCTCTGGGTAGGGCTGGACCACAACCTCGTGTTGGTGTCTCCTTCTCTGAGGTTACTTCTGAGGGCATCCAGAAGCCAGTTCCATGGATAGTGAGGAAGGTCCTTTGGCCTTCCTCAGAGCCTAAGAGTTACCTTAGTCCCCTTCCCTGCCCAGGTTAACATGCAGTTGAGGTCAGGCCTTCTGTGCCAGGGTATTCCTCGCGTGGCACATGGCTCCAAAGCAGCCCCCTTGTCCTTTTCCCTTTCCCTTTGTGTAAGTGGTCCTTTGGGGGACAACTTTCCCAACTGGTAAAGAATGGACACCCTTTGCCCTCTTGTCCAAAAGTAAGGATATGTAAGCCTCAGGCACTTTGGGGACTATTATGTAACTTTCATCAATAAAGATTTACAATGATATTTCAGATTGATTAGGGTGCTCCAGACATTTGATAAACAATGCGGGGATGGATTTATTTATGCTTCGAAGCCAAAATGTACCATTGATAAACATTCTTATGAGGTGACACTGTTGCCTCTGTCCCCGTGAGGCAGAGGCTCACCAAGGCCAGCACTCTGGGCTCCACCACTAGTATGTGAAGGTGATCGATCACCTTTCTTTTGCTTCCCGATTTCCTGCCAGTGCTCCAGCATCCTGGTGGTGAGGAGGAGGGCCCCTTGCCCTGGGGACAGCAGACAAATCTGGCCAAATTTGCCCACTGGGAATTTGGCCAAGTCAGATGTTTCTGCAGCCCCTCCCCCTGCTTGCCCTCCCTCACGGGTCTATCTCCAGCGTGTTTTTCTCACCATCCAGGCCCCTTCCACCAAGGATCGCTTTGCCCAGGCTTCTGCCTCTGCCTGGAGAGAGATGAAAGTTCTGATTCTTACCTTGATTTCCCTGAGGTTTGACATTCCTGGGTCTTCCCTACCCAAGACCAAGGCCAGCCTCTGTGTAGTGTCAGCTCTCGGGACCAGGAATCGACAGATGATGTTCCCATCACTCTGAGGCCCTTGAGCTATAGAGGGAACCACAGGGGAGCAAATGTACACAAATCATGGTGGTGGGGTTGTGGGGGGCAATGGCTCCTAGCCATCCAGCCACCTATTCCTGGGAGTCTTGACCCCTAGGTGTAGGACACCCAACCTGGGCTCCTATGAGTCACTAAAAAACTGACACAGTGGGGCAATGGGTAGAAGTCTACCAGAGGGGATTTCCAGTACAAGGGATAGAAAGGCCATGTTTTGGCTAAGAACAAACACTTACACCCTTGTTTACAAGGCTGTGCTATGGAGTGGCAGGCCTTGGTATTTAAGGGACCCTTTGTTTACTATCAAGTATCCAAAGGACATTCCTCCCCAATGAGACTTCCCTGACATCTTGGGTTTGACCTGGGCCAACGTCACAATATTCAATACAAGAAAGGATTCGTGATGGGGCTCTTCAATGCTCCCCCCTCCTCCACTGAAGAGTCTCTTGCCCCAGGAAGTCAGAAACTATGGAGCAGTTACAATTAATATGTCCCAGTAGATCTGCCTGTGAGGCCAGGTGTCCCCGTTTTACAGATGAGAGCAATATTAGAAGATAAATACACAAGGAAGGGTTCATCCCACCCAGGACCATCTGGCCCCAGGACCTCCCCAGACAGAAAGCCACTGGGTCACCTGCCTGGGTGGCATTATGGTTCTCCTCAGGACATCGTAGAGTTAGATGTTTCTCAATTCTCCCATGAAAATTGCTCTGGCAGAGGAAGGTAACAGAGCCTGGGGGTCTAGGACATAGCCCAAGGAGACAACTTCAGCTAAGAATATCACTGGACTTTATTTCATAACATATGGGTTGTGTTGTTACCTTACTTGATAAAATACACACATTATAAGCCTTCCCATCTTTTTTTTTCTTTTTATTATTATTTTTATTTTTTTTTATTTTTTATTGGATGTTTTATTTACATTTCCTATGTTGTCCCCTTACCCCATCCCCCACCCAAAGCCTTCCCATCTTAACCAGAGTACATATGTATGCATATGTGTGCGTATGTATGTGTGTGTGTGTATATGTGCACATGTGTGGATGTGCATGCGTGTGCATTTGCATGTGTGTACTGTATGCATATGCATATTGCATGTGTACACATGTGTGTGTGTGTGTGTGTGTGTGTGTGCGTGCATGTGTGTCTTTTACTGGGGACTGAGCTCAGGGCCTCGTGAGAGACATGAATACCACACTGTCGAGCTGTACCCCAGCCTTCTTTTTACTTTTCATTTTGAAACAGGATTCCCTAAGCCGTTCATTACTAGCTGGGGAGGGAAGGTTTTATTCCATCCTACAGCATGTAATTCCCATCTAGGGAAGCTAGGCTAGGTGACAGCGCCAGCGCTGCCTGCGGTACCGAGCTCGGGCGTAGGCCTGGGGGATTAAAGAAATACTCAGACTCTGGTCATTCGTTGTGGGAGAATGCCAATGCCTTTACTGAGCAGGTTCAATATATATACAGCAAGCCAGGGAAGGAAAAATACAAACTCAGGAAAAAACAGGAACTCAACTGGGGGGCAATAGGATGTCAAGTATAAATTCTCTTCCTGGGGCACCATGTATTAGTCAGGATGTGAAAAAGCAGGAACTCAACTGGGAGGCAATAGGATGTCAAGAGTAAATTCCCTTCCTGGGGCACCATGCCTTAGTCAGGATGTTTTGATCCTAGAGGAACCGCAGAATGTTACTTAGTAGACAGCAGCATACGAAAAGGTTCAGCCAGGGCATAGCAGCCCTTTGGGGTCCTACAGCTAGGGACCTGGAAGCAGGAACTCAGATCATTAAGGTTGGTGGCAAGCGCCTTTATCAGAGACGTCTCAGTGGCCACTAGGTCTCAGGGTTTTATTGCTGTGAAGAGATGTCATGGCCAAGGTGACTCTTTTTTTTTTTTTTTAAAGATTTATTTATTTATTATATGAATACACTGTAGCTGTCTTCAGACACACCAGAAGAGGGCATCAGATCTCATTACAGATGGTTGTGAGCCACCATGTGGTTGCTGGGATTTGAACTCGGGACCTCTGGAAGTGCAGTCAGTGCTCTTAACCACTGAGCCATCTCTCCAGCCCCCCCAAGGTGACTCTTAAAAGGAAAACATTTAACTGGGACTGGCTTATAGTTTCAGAGGTTTAGTCCATTATCATCATGCTGGGAAGTATGGCGGCACGCAGGCAGACAGGGTGCTGGAAAAAGAGCTAAGAATTCTGCACCTTGATAAGCAGGCAGCAGAAGATTGTGTGCCACACCGGGGACAGCTTGAGCATATGAGGCCTCAACATCTGCCCCCATAGTGACACACTTCCTCCAACAATGCCAAGCCTCCTAACTGTGCCACCCTCTAGGGGCCAAACATTCAAACACATCAGTCTTTGGGGAAGACTCCTATTCAAACCACCTCTTGTCACCTGGCCTCCTCACAGATGTGTTCACTCTCCCATCCAGCCCCATAATAAGTAAGTAAATAAATACATGTAATTATTAACTCCCACAGTAAAGTAAAAATAATTATACTCATCCATTGTAATAAAAGATCAACTTTAAACTCATAAACTATTTCTAGAATTTTCTATGTGAAGTTGTCAGATACTCATACTACATTTGACTGCCAGTGTCTGGAACTATAGAAAGAAAAAGCAGCTACTGGGGAGATAAATGCTGTGGAAATACAGACCTGAGAGCCAGTTTTGTCTCATTAGTGTTAAGCCATACTCTGCTCTGTAATGGCAGCTCGTCATCTGTGTGTCATTATTATGGACTTCACGCGGCTTTATTATTTTTAATAGTTTTCAGTTTTGTATATTTTGTAGGTTATTGTTTTAAGAAATGTTTAAATATGAGAATTATATATTTCCTTACTTAAACCTTTAACCAAATGACTAAAACTTTAAAGATTGAAAAAAAAAGGGCTGGGATATAGCTCATCGGTAGAATGTTTGCTTAGCATTCACAAAACCCTGTTTGATTCCCAGCATGGCATAATACTGGGCAAGGTGGAATACCTGTCACCCAGCACTCAGGAAGTAGGTCAGGAGGATCAAGAAGCCCAAAGTGTGTGCTGCTCTTCCAGAGGACCTGAGTTCAGATCCCAGGTCCCATGTTGGGCAGCTCACAGCTGCCTATAACTCTGGCTTCATGGGATCCAGTGCTTTCCTCTGGCCTCTGTAGGCACTTGCACTCACATGCTTGGTTACACACACACACACACACACACACACATACACAAACACAAACACACACACACACAATTTCAGAAAATAATAAAAGAAAACTTTTTTAAAAAGAAGTTCAAAGTCACCCTTGAATAGCAGTTCAAGGCCAGCCTGGAATATAGACCCTGTCTCAGAAATGAACACATGGGGGCTGTGGTGATGGACCACTCGGATGTTAAGAGCACTTGCTGCTTTTGCAGAGAGGATCTGGGTTTGGTTCACGGTACCCACGTGGCAATTCACAACTGTCCATACCACCAGTGCCAGGACTTTCTGATGCCTTCTTCTGACCTCTGTGAGCACTGCATGACACGGTACATATACATATGTACAAGTACAGCATATTCATGTGACATAAAAATAAACACATCTTCAAAATGAACAAAATAAACAACAAAGATTAAAAATAGTGGTTGAGGTGAAGTCAGTAGTAGAACAATTATCTAGAATATTCAGGGACTAGTTTGGCCTCTAGCTCTGCAAATAAATACATTTATAACTGTATGTATATATATTATATACAGTAAGGTTCAAGATAACATATTCCAATGACTCTAAAGTTTTTTTTAAAAAGAAAGATATTAGAAAGAAGTGAGACAGGAAGGAAGGAAGGAAGGAAGGAAGGAAGGAAAGAAGGAAGGAAGGAAGGAAGGAAGGGAAAGAAATGGAAAAGGCACAACACTTTTGTGAATTTGGCAGAGCTGGGAGGCCGTGAGCTCTGAGTTTCTAAAAATATTTTAAAGTAGAAATTTTTTTCCACATGAGCCTACTGAGCATGACGGCTTAGTCTCAGTGCTCTGTGTAGTCCTTCCTGGCTTCTACCCTCATGATCCCGCAGTCGGAGGGAGCTGAAGCAGGCGGGTCCTGCCCAGCATGGCGAGGGCACAGTGGACCTACAGCAGAAATGACCAAGATGTGCGGAATCAGGACAATCTGAGGGTGAAGGTATGAAACAGAAGGAAAAGACTGGTTTTTTATTTTTTTAAATATAAATTACATTTATTGTGTGTGTATGCACACGTGTGCACATGCATGATTGCACACATGTATGGGGGTCAAGCATGACTTGCCGGTCTCTCCTGTCACCACATGAGTTCAGAGATTGGACTTTTGTGATCAGTGGAGGTTAGGAGCTTTATGGAAGTTGGTTCCCCTTCCTCTTTCTCCTCCACATGAGGGTCCAAGGGGGAAGTTGTTATTGAAGGCATAGCTCTGGGCATCCCAACAGGCTGTTACCTGTCTGAACTAAAAGCTCAAGGGGGACTGAAGAAAGGAGAGTGAATCAATGCTCACACTGGGAAAAGGACCCCATAAGGGAATCTGTCCTCAGTGCTCTGAGAGGTTCAGGTTTAAATGAGGAAGAACTGGGAGGGGCAGCAGTGTGCATACTAGAACAGCCTCAGTCATAGCGTAGCCTGCTGATCATGATCTTAGGTCTGCAAAACCACGCAAAGACCTCCTTGTCATTTTAACTTCCGAGAGAAATTCCAGCATACAGCTTACTACCATTGACAGCTGCCCTACTATGAGGCTCTTCTCTTCCTATAATTGTAGGCTTAGGACAGTGGCTGGACACCCATGGGCACCTTTCTGGGGTGGCCAGTCTAGAGCAAGACACTATAAAATCTGATAGTAAGGGGCCAGCAACATGGCTCAGAGGGAAAAGGTACTTGCTGCCAGGCCTGATAACCTGAGTTTGATCCCTGGGACCTGTTGGAACACGGCCCAAGAATGGAGTCGTGCGAAATGAATGCTGAGTGCTTGTGAGAAAACTCCAAGGAACCAAGACAAGTTGGCGATTGCATGAGATTTTCGTCTGCTTTACTTTAGGCTCCGCTCTCCCAGGTCCAGCTGCCTCTAGAGCATAAACAGGGACCACATGGTAGAAGGATGAGGACAGACTCCCAAAAACTGTCCCCTGACCGCCATCTGCATGCTGTGACACCCAGGTGAGGTCATGTGCACACACGTAATATATTATTTTAAGTTGATAGTAAAGTGTCTCAGTTACACTTATCTGTGGGCTTCAGGCCTTAATGGGTTGGAATCAGCTACCTCGGACATCACTGGTATTGAGACAGATACTCCTTGAGTGATTCGCATGCTCACATGCACCAGGGAGGAAGGATTTGACACAAAGCAAAGGAAGAGTAGCCAGGCTTCCGTCCTGCAGGTACTTATCAAAAGTCTTTTCTCAGTGTTATCTTGTCACCGAAGGAGGGACTTGTCTTGCCCACATCGACACACAGGGCATCTTACCCTGCCTGCCTGCCTCTCAGGGCTGAGCGCCTGACGCCGTCCCAGGCTATGGAGGGGCCCTGGTGTTGCCAGGGAGAGGCCTGGTGTCAGTGCACAGGGCTTAGAATGGTGAGGTGGGCTTCATACTCTGTGCTGGAATCGTTTCTTCTTTGGTATGCACATGCAAGCGCGTGTTAGTGTACTTGTCTGTGCAGCTGTGTGGAGGCCAGAGGTTGGCATCAAGCTCTCTTCCTCAATTGCTCACCAGCCCATCTTCTGAGAAGGGCTCTCTTACTGAACCTGAGCTCTCTGCTTAGCTGGTCAGTGTGCCCCCCCATCCTCTAGTGCTGGAGTTTCAGGCCCAGGTTTGGGGTGAGGTGGGGCACTGGGGATTTGAACTTAGGGTCTCATGCTTGAGCACTTACCCACTGAGACATCTCCCCAGCCCCTTCTTCTCGAATTTTTTTCTTATGTGCATTTGTGTTTTGCCTGCAGGTATGTCTGGGTAACAGTGTCAGATCTTGGAGTTATGGTCAGTTGTGAGCCACCATGCAGGGATCAAACCCGGGTCCTCTAGAGGAGCATTCAGTGCTCCTAACCACTGAATCATCTTTCCAGCCTTGGAATCTTTTCTTTTTCTTTCTTTTTTTTTTGAATCTTTTTTCTAAACAACTGTTTGTGCACCAGTTATCTCTGGTTTGAGCACTGTGCTTATCTGGTCTTTGTGAGCCCAGTAGATAAGTTCTTATCTATAAAGGTGATTGATTGGAGAGGCCAGGCCTGCTCCCTAACTCTGCTTTGCATAAGTTCTGCCTTCTTTGCACCAGAGGTCTCTACTTAGCAGAGTAAGGATGCAGATCTGGGTGTGTGGTGGCGCAAATCTCACACCACTTTGTTGGTACCAAGAGGCCAGAAGGCAGAACTCCGACACTGAGTCAGTGAGTGAATGCATGAAAGGTGTTTATAAAAAGTATGAAGAATAACTAAGGATAATGAATCCCAGCAGCCCCCGCAGCACACCTGGCCTCCGTCAGTTGCTCGATTGGATTGATGATCTGACAGGTCGCAGCTGTCTTGTTTACTCAGCTGACACCTAGTCTGGATCAAAGAGAAGATCTACGCGCTCCTCTGTCGATGGGCCCAACAGGCTGGGAAGTAATTGAGTGGGAAGCATTAGGGGCTGGGGGTGGCCTTGGAACAGGTGCATCCAGCGTGCTGTAGTGACCCTTTTGTATGACAGCAAGCCAAGACTGAATGTCTGCCGTGAACGATCTTTTCACTCTGAAGCCACCGTCGCCCCTCTGCTTCTTTACTTTCGTTTTTTTTACTTAAACATTTTTATGATAATTCAGATAGAAAACATTTTTGCCATTTAAGGTTGGTTCCAGTCCTTGAAACTGTCTGAGTCTGCTTTATAGCAGTGAGCGCACTAACCCTTCTTGGGGGCGGGGTGGGTGTGGGGGACAAGGTTAGTAACATCCTCTGGGAAAGTCTTAGGGAAAAATAAGGAAATGTTCTGTGCTGGTGTGCTGGCCAGTTTATGTCAACTTGACATGAGCTAGAGTCATCCAAGAGGAAGGAGCCTCACTTGAGAAAATGCCTTCAATAAGATTATGATTCAGGCAATCCTGCCGGGCATTTTTTTAAAATTAGTGATTGATGGCGGAGACCATTGTGGATGATGTCATCCCTGGGCTGGTGGTCCTATAAAAAAGCAGGCTAAGCAAGCCAGGGGGCTCAAGCCAGTAAGCCGCACCCTCTGTGGCCTCTGCATCAGCTCCTGCCTTCAGGTTCCTGCCCTGACTTCCTTTAATGTTGAACTGTGACATGGAAGTGTAAACCAGATAAACCCTGTCCTCCCGGAGCCGCTCTGGTCACGGTGTCTCATCACAGCGTAGTAACCTAAGACAGAGATTGGTACCAAGAGAGTGAGGTATTAGGGGACAGCTCTGACCAAGTCGTTTGGGGGAGGATTGTGGAAGGACTTTGGAACTTTGGGTTAGAAAAGCCATTGAGTGTTCAAAGCATGGTGAGCTGTCCTGTGGGAGCTTGGAGGAGGAGAAGAATGTTGAGAGATGTGCAGACGGTCGAGGCCTGGCTCATGACCTCACTTAAAGACTTATGAGGGCTGTTTGCTATTTGAGTTAAGAGTCTGTGCTTCTGGTCAGCTGGGAATGAAGAGTCAGCTGTAATTAACAAGAGACCAGCACCACTGAAGTAAAATCAACCAAACTAACAAAGAAAAAAGAAAAAAGACCACAATCACCTGTGCTTTACTGGGGACAACTGATGCTGGTAGTTGGAGCTGAGAAATGAGTGGTGATTAAGATATCAGCATCACTGAGGTGAAGTCTTCTGGGAAGTGTTTCCTCAGGGTCAACACACACACACACTCTGTGTTAGAGGTGGCCAAGGTTGTACCTCAGATCTTGGTCATGTGTTAGAGTCACCCATGTAGTTGTGGGGATCATAGAGGGCACCCATGTAGTTGTGGGGACCATGGACACTGGTAGAGACTGGAAGAAGTCGTTGGTGAGAATGCAGCCTCAATAAGAGTTGAAGACCCAGGGCTGAAGGGGCCACTCAGTTGAGGCTTGGCACCATGAAGAGAGTCCCTGAGAGGCTATTGGTGAAAGTACAGCCCAGTTGCAGCAGAAGTCCAGGCATTTTGGGAACTCCAGTGCCATTAGCAACTACCAAGGACAGGAGTAGGTATGGAGTAGAGCCAGCCTGAGCCTAGGAGACAAGCCCTGTGTTATGGCAAGCCCTTTGGAGGACCCCAGAAAACCTTGGGTAAATGCCAGACATTGGGCACTGGGTTATTTATACTGTTGGGGGTTGGTTTTATTTTGTTAAGGTTGTGGCTGAACCCTGGATCTTCCCTCTTGGAATAAGACAGTATTTAATTTATTTAATTTTTTTATTTTACTGGAGCCCACTGTTGAGATACTTTGAACTTTTAAAGATATTTTGGAGTTTTACTTCGATTTTGGAAGAGACTGTGCAAAGAACTCAAAGTAGGAAAACATATATTCATTTTCTTAGTGATTGACTAGGAGAGCAGCTCATTCTATGCGCATAGAGCCACTCCTAGGCAGTGGTCCTGGGTTCTATGAGAAAGCAGGCTGAGCAAGCCATGAGGAGCAAGCCAGTAAGCAGCACCCCTCCGTGGCCTCTGCATCAGCTCCTGCCTCCAGGTTCCTGCCCTGCCTGAGTTCCTGTCTTTTCCTTCCACATTGATGTGGAAGTGTAATCCAAATAAACCTTTCCCTGCTGGGTGGTGGAACACACCTTTAGTCCCAGCACTCCAGAGGCAGGCAGAGGCAGGAGGATCTCTTATTTTGATGCCAGCATCATCTACAGAGCGAGTTCCAGGACAGCCAGGGCTACACAGGGAAACCCTCTCTTGAAACAACAATAAATAATAATAAATAAACCCTTTTCTCTCTGACTTGCTTTTGGTCATGGTGTTTCATCACAGCAATAATAACTCTGACTAAGACAAGTAGTTTAAGAAGGAAGAGAGAGAGAGAGAGAGAGAGGAAGAAGAGGAGGAGGAGGAGAAAGAGGAGAAGGAGGAAGAGGAGGAGGAGAAGAGAAAGAAAGAAAAGAAAGGAAGGAAGAAAGAAAGAAAGAAAGAAAGAAAGAAAGAAAGAAAGAAAGAAAAGAAATCCAGATCTAGACTGGGGTACAGTCAGTTGATAGAATACTTGTCCAGCAGGCTCTGATGTCTAGGACTTCATGAACTGGACACAGGATCTGTAACACCAGCACTCAGGAGAGTCATCCTCAGCTACACACATTGAGGCCAGCCTGGGCTCCATGAGAGCCTGCCTTAAGGCAAAACAAAAGGACTCAAGTCCAGGCATCTGAAGAGGAGTCATAAAAACAAAGCCCTAAGAAAGGCTGCTCTTAGCTGCCCCAGCCTTCCGCTGTGGGAGAAACCTTTTCCTCCCATTTGACACGGACCTTTGACCTAGTTCAGGAAGGTCCTAGAAGGAGGGGGGGATGGCGATTTTGAATGAAGAAACATTTTCCTTTTCTAGGGAGCTTCTGAGTCACTTCGCTGCCTTTGCTGCCTGCCAAGTTTTATCTTTACCCAAGAATCCCCATGTCCCTGGGGCCCTGAAACCAGGTCTCTGTCCCCCTCCTGCACAGGGAAGTATAAAGAGCTTCCTGCTTCCCTCAATCTGCTCTGAACACCAGGCCAGCTTTGAAGAAAGTGGAAATCCCTGTTGCAAACTGCCCTGTCTAAACCCAGAGACGTGACCATGTCAGGGTCAAGTAAGGAGCCCCAGCTTCTGCGACTTCCACAGACCCAGGACCAGGGCCTTTTTCTCGGGATGAACGTACACTCTACGTTTTTCTGTAAAGGAATAGCTGGCAAGGAAATGGCTTGATTTTGTGTGTGTGGGGGGCGGGGGGAGCGTAAAAGCAGGAAGGAAATTAAATTTGCCACAAGTGGAAGTGCTAAGAGCCTATCCCTTGATGCTATCTGTCGATGTATCCCAGGGCTGTGGCTACGGTGGTTACGCAGGCCTTACCCAGCCCCAACTCACAGCTGATTCACACAGACTTTACTGTGATGCTCCATTAGAACTGCAGCCGCTACAATCAGGATGGAGCGAGTCTGGAGGCTTCAAAAGCTGGAAAGGGTTGGCATAAATTCAAAGTGATGGGGAAATATCTCTATCTCCTCTCCCCTCCCCTCCTCTCCTCTTCCCCCTCTTTCTCTCCCTCCCCTCTTTCAGTCTGTCTGTCTGACTGTCTGCCTGTCTGTGAATGTGAAGTGATTGCGGCCAAAGTGTAGAATTCAGAAGGTGGCTGGACACGCAGGTGTGTCGGTGTGAGAGGTGTAGTGAGGAGGGGTTTTGGCAAAGATCTGGAGGGCTTGGGCCAGCGGAAGTGGGACTGAAAAGGTGGCTGGCTCAGACCCAAGACTCAGAGCCCACAGGTTTAAGAATAAGCAAAGCCTTGGCAGGAACCCAAAAAGGAGGAGGCATGGGGCAATGCTGGGCACCCGGGGCCTCTCAGTGGGGGCACTGTGCTCCTTCAAGGATTGGAGGTGGGCGTTAGCCGACTGGGTGGGGGAAGATGGGGCGGGGAGGAAACCAGCCAGCCGCGGGGAAAGAAAGTCCAACCTCCCCTGGCTGTCGTCGGTCCTGGCGAGGTTGACCCAGGCTGGGCACCGTCGGTTCCGGCGAGATTGACCCAGGCTGGGCACCGATAGGGCGGCTCCCGAGCTTCTTGAGACAGGTAGGAAGGTAAGCGAGCGCCTCGGGCAGGGCACGCCCCGAGCATCTGCAGGCTTCTGCCCCCACTGGCTCGGGTAGGTAGTGGTGGCGTGGAAGTGAGAGATCACGGGAGATCCGGCTGTGCGGTGGCTGTGTGAGCACTGAGGAGGGTCTCAGCTCCGCATCTGGAGCCCGGGGTGCGGAGTGGCGGGTAATCAGGTCCCCCTAGTCCGGCTGCTCTTCTCCGGGAACAGCATACCCCGCTTCCCCTGCGCACTGCCCGGGTGAAGCCTGCAGACCCAGCGCACCTCCTGGGGATGTTCCCGGCCACAGCCAGCACCTGCCAAGCACCCAGGGCCCTTGTGGGAACCGCCCCTCAGTGCCCCCGGGGTCACATGGCGCCACCTCAGGACAGGGACACAAGGTTTGGAAGAGTCTTCCTGACTCGGGTGGCCTTGAGTTGAAAGAAGGAACTTTGTCAAGCTTTCCGGACTTTGGAATCGCAGGCACCAACCAGGTGGCAGGCCTGGGCAGCGCCTGCAGCAGTGAGCGAAGTCTTCAGTCCTTTCTTCAGTCTCCCTCCTCAGTCAAGCTCACCATCAGGGCTAATCCGGCAGGGAAATCTCGCCCATCCCCACCCCCCACCCCCAGCTCTGTCATCAGTCAGTCCTTAATCGCTGCTGCCCCCAGCATCCCCACATCCCCTCAAGTGTGCACTAGATCCCCTTCTAACCTCCTCCCCAGGAGTCTGTGATAAAAGAATGACTAAATGACTTGCTGTTTGTGGCAAATTAACCAGGGCTTACATCCATACGTATGCTGGTGTAAACTTTGCTGAACGTGGCTTTTGAACGCTGTATTCCATACCTATAAAATGATTGCAAGTTGTTTTGTCGTAAAAGAATTCAGAACATCAGTAGAATTGCAGATTTTAAAATTAACATACCTGTCAGCGCTTGTTTAATGTTCTGTACTGAACTGCACACTGCTTACGTGTCTCTGATACAGAAACATGTGCACACACGCGAGCACACCCCGCACTGTGCAGACACCTAATATGCGCATGCTCATAAGACTACCATGACCGCACATGTGCACGCCCTGCACGCAACTCTGGGTTCAAGGGTGCGCACGCTCCTTATGAAGACTGAAGGAAGTGTTCCTGTACAGGCAAGGGCTGGGTTTTGTTTGGTTTTGAAACAGGAAGTGTGTGTGTGTGTGTGTGTGTGTGTGTGTGTGTGTGTGTGTGTGTGTGTGTGTGAGTGTGTGAGAAAAAACATGAATGGGAACTGGGGATTCAAACCAGGATCTCAGCATAGTTAATCATGAGCTGTACCACAATATTTGCACTTAAATTTTAAAAGCAGTTGAATTTGGACTGAGCAGTTTTGCCCAAACTGGCCTTGAACTCTGAGCGCTAGTGGTCTTCTACTGAATGGATCAGCATCCCAGTCGCTGGACGTGGGGACTGGGAAGACCCCTCTGTCGGTGAACTGCTTGCTATGCAAGCATTCAGGCCTGCAGCATGCTCTGAAACCCCAGCCCAGGGCGGGAGGGGAGAGGAGGCGGATCCCTTCTACCCATTGGCCAGCCAGCCTAGTAGAAAAAGCTGAACTACAAGTTCAAAGACAGACACTGTCTCAAAAAATAAGGTGAGCAGGGCAGCTGAGGAAGACACCCATGATCAACCTCTGGTCTTCACATCCGAGCGCACACCACACACACATACCATATACACACACCATGTACACACACATACACATCATGTACGCAGACATACACAACTACACACCACACACACTTACTTTGGGTAATGAAAACTGACTGGAAATCTATTTTTATTAGTTGTCTTTAAAGGGGACAAAATGGCTTTTTAAATTCTTACTGAGCTGAACAGTCTGGTTACTTTGATTGCAAACTCAGTTCTGTAACAGCATAGCAGGATTTTTAGTCTCCCTTTTCCCCCTCTGGGACTCCCAAACAAATTGTTCCTGGGCTTCTGCCTGCTGTCAAGCAGGCCTCTTCCTCCTGACTGAGTTGCCTGGCGTGTTGTTTAGTGATCTCTGTGGTGCTGCCAGCAAACCCGGCGGGTCTCCAGGAGAGGACTATGCTACTCACATGGGAAGACTTTTGGGTAGATGTGATGTCCCCTCTGGCTCTAACCAGTGGCTTCTCCTGCAGACAGAGATGCAGCTGTTCCTTCTCCTGTTCCTGCTGCTGATGGCCTCTACTCCAGGGTCTTGGGTGAGTGCAGCCTTGTCAGGGCCTGGGAGGTTTCTTTAGGAGAGGTGGGGGAGGGGCAGTGCCAGGAAGACTTGGCGGGAAGAATTGAGCCTACAGCTGCCCAGCTCCATGGAGGTCTGTCTGACTAAAGTGTTTAGACTCCTAACTGGACACAGGGCAGTTTGCAGGAACCAATGTCCTACCTGAAGGTGATGGGTACAGTCCACTGGGCCCTGGCTAATGCTTCAGAGCGTTTATCATGACTTCTTCCCTTTAAAGAGAAAAGAGCCAGAGATGTACTGCCGGGACCAGCCTACTTTGGTCTGGTCTACTCTGCCTGAAGGGGACAGCTGGAATGTTCCCCTTCTCTGAGGTTCAGTAGGCAGCCACTAGGTCCATGTGTTTTTTGGACAGTTGAAATGTACACAACCAAGGAGCTTTTGATGTTGACTTGAGTTTACTTCGAATCTAGAGGTGGCTGAGGCTGTCAGGTTAGAGCAAACCTAGAGGGTGGATTCTGGAAGCCGAGTGGCGATCAGGTATCTGTTTTCATGAGGGAAGCCCAAGGAATAAGGCTCCTTGGAGTCATAAGGCTAGACTGGGACCCTTTGCAGGGACAGGGCATCTGCAGAGCTGGGTGCTCAGAAGAGAGAACACAGGGATGCCAGGTCCCGTTCTACCGTGAAAATCTCCCCACAAGGGAGACCACAGTCTTACCCATCCCCCCCCCCCCCCCCCCGGAAGACTCAAATGAGACAAGAAAGTCTCAAAGGGCTAAGACTGCTACCCTGGGGAGGAGAGGGGGTACACTGCTTCTACAGTAATATGGGTGGAGACAAGAAGGGCAGACAGGAGTGGGTGCCAGTGGCAGGCACTAGGAAGCCCCCCAAAAGCTCATACCCTGACACATAGGCCTGTCAGGCAGTTGGTGGGCTGCAGCCCCACTTCCTCATGTCCTTCTTACATGCCACCTGCGCCAGCCTATAGCCCCCACTCCCTAGATCCTGCTCTGAGATCCTTCAGCACAGGCTGATGAGAGTCTGGGTGGAGCGGTCTCCATGTCACCATCAAATCCCCAGGATGCAGTCCCAGAGCCACTCCAGAACATCTGTTCCATTTTAGTCCGTTCTCCAAGCCATAGATTCCTGGGCTTTGGGTGATCTAATGTCCACACCGTAAGTTGTCACACTTATGAATCAATGAATGGGAAGCTCATTGGATTCTATGAGGTCCCTTCTCCCATGTAGGGGACACATGTGGCCTTCTGCTTCACCCTCTCCTCCCTTCTCCCCTGCACAAAAGGCCTAGATGAGGTTGGATTCTTTCCCTGTCCTCTGGTAGAGAGGTGTGATTCAGGTTCACTATTCAGTGGCCTCTAACTGGTGGGTCCTTATCACCCTAGGGTCCCTGTCAGGGTTGACTAATCAGCTTAACACAATGACTGGACAGATGATCAAAGCGAGACTGGGACTCCCTTCACCTGCCCTGTCATCTGTCTCCTTCCCACACTCATCCTGGTGCCCTCAGGCAGCGGGTCTTGTGGACACCGGCAGGAAAGGGGGCTCCTGAGCTGGGACCTGGAGCTAACAGAAGGGTGGGGAGCGGAGAGCAGCATGAGACAGGCGGGGACAGGCCCAGAGCAGGGTTGGGCCTCACCAGTTCCTGGCTTCTCATCACCACACAGCTTGAGGTGTGGATAATTACACAGAGAATGAAATGTGCTCATGCCACTCGTGACCAGATGTGTGTGGAAAGGTGCAGGGGGCGTGGTTCAGCTTTGTACCTGCCAGGGCTCACACATATGCCAGCAGGAGGCCTGTACCTTAGAGGTGCTGTTCTCAGGAAGCAAGGAATGTCTTTATAGGGCAGCTGGCAGAAGGGGAACCTCTCGAGAGCCCTAAGTTCAGACCACTCCCCTACCTGTAAGACAACCTAAAATGTCTTCATGGCCAGAGTTCTGGACGCAGGAGTTAGCCCTATCTTGCCTCCAGAAGAGTTGGGTTTCTGGGGGCAGTTAAACCAAGAGGCCTAGACAAAGACCTAAATAGACCCTGGTCAGGGCCAGCAGTAGCTAGACATGTGAGGGCCACATCCTAGTACTCACCACATGACGGCAAGGCATGAGGGTCACGCAGGCTAGAATCTCAGTCTGGCGAGTCACCCCCACACCTACGACACAGTAAGCTCCCCACTTTAAAATAGAAACTCGAGCCGAATAAAACCGGCTTGCACTTCACTGCCAGAATACCTGAGCACTTGGGTTCACTGGTTTGGAAAGCTCGGAGGTTCAGTTCTAGCTAGATCTGAAGGAGCCGATGATTTACCATGAGAGGCTGGACCTGTGGTCTGGCTGGCCCCTGCTTGGCTTTGTGTGGTTAGCAAGCTTAGTGTGGTTTGCTCTGCTTCCGAACTGTGGTCTATAAAAACAAGAGTACTGAGATCCTCGGCATTGGCCGTCAGCAGACTTCCCCTGGTCACTCAGGTTGGCGAGCTATGAGCTCCCCGTTGGGGAAGTTCTTGTTTCTCTTTGTCCATACTTGGACTCCTTCTGAATACTGGGAGTTATACTTCCTAAAGGTTCATATGGTGGTGCTTCGAGTTAAGTCCCCTTCAGCACATGGGACGTGTTTACAGCATATCCCCTGCCTCCCGTGTCTAGTTGCTTAGGATCCAGTGTCTCATTCGGCTGCCTGCTCCCCAAGGCAGGAGGGGACACAGCCGTAGGATGAGTGCTTGGGGCTATAGTGTGTGGTGCCTAGACTTTCCTGCTGTTCCTCTGCGTCACTCTCCCTGGGAGCCATTAGGCTATGAGGCTTCGATGAGAGACTGTGTGTACCACGTGGCCATGTGATTCTGGCTGCAAGGTGTCACATCCAGTATGACACTTCCGTTGTGTCATTTCAAGAAGGCAGATTAGATCTATCTCGTAGAAACACTCAGGGCCCAGAAGTTCATGGCTGTTTCATTTCACAAAGTCTCCACAGTTTGAGGCCTAAGCTTGTTCCCAAGTCAATGCCCAGTCTAAAGGACTGATCCCACTCTGGCCTTCACATGGAGTTTTCCAGAGGAAAGGAGTGCAGGAGGAAGAGGAGGACAAATGCCTGTCCACTCTCCGGAATGCTCCTGACCGATAACCAACTCTTCTATTTGTTTGCTACTGACTAGAACTTAGGGGGTGGCCCAGTAAGCTACAGGAAGCTAAGAGTAAGATTCTCTTGTAAGGGTAAGGGGGTGTCCCCAGGAGTGTCTGCCACAGATGAACAGGAATGCTGTAGTGTCCCCCAACCCCCAACCCACAGAGGACAAAATTAAAGTTCCTAGTTTACTAGACAAGAACTATAGAAGTTTCTGGAAGCTCAGTCCCTGACATCTAGAGCAGAAGAGGCTCAACCAGAAGGGACTTGGGTGGTTTTCTCCAGGGGATCTGGTTCTGTCGTTTCTTGGGGCTACTCTCTGAACAGATAGAGCCCCACCTAACCTGAGGACCTGCCATGATCTGTCCCACCCTTAAAGGTCTCTCTGTAAAGGGCCAGGTCCACTGATCCACAGGCTCCATTCAGGGGACACCAAGCCAAGCTCTGAACTTGCCATAGTCTCACATAGTCAGGGGAGAAATCGTCTTCTGTACCACATCTGGCAAACAGTAGACAGCCGGAACACATGGCTACCTTGCTAGACAAGTAGCCCACAGTGAAGTAAGATGACAGGCCCAAAGTAATGCATCAAGGTACCCTTGTCCTAGCCCCCCCACAACCCTTTTAAAAAAGGACCCCTTCTTTCACGTTAGAGTGCACCCACAAATGCCTGCAGGGCCTGTCCTCCAGGCTTCCTGAAACTGCAGGCTCTTCCCAGCTGACTGAGCCTAGTCACACCTAGGCTGGCTGTCCCTCCCACTACTTAAGACAGCAGGTTAAGTTTGCAATGAACATTTAGGACCGACTACCCAGTGGCGCTTCTGTGTCCTAACCCCGCAGTACTGGAAGTCTCTAGGCTCTTTGAACTGGTTGGGGCGCATCTTTAGTAAGGGGTCCTCTGCCGGGCTCTGAGGGGGTGGTGGTGGTGGTGGTGGTGGTGGTGGTGGTGGTGGTGGTGGTGGTGGTGGTGGTGGTGAGTCACAGGCAGAGCGCGGTTTTTCACAGGCTCGAAATGTGCGGCGCCAGAGTGACACCTGGGGCGCCTGGGGCGAATGGAGCCCCTGCAGCCGGACCTGTGGAGGAGGCATCAGCTTCCGCGAGCGCCCCTGCTACTCTCAGAGGTAGGGAGGGAAGGTCTAGAGCCTGGCACCCCCTTAAAAGAAACCAAGTGAGGAATGTCTGGCTGCTGGGCTGGAGCCTGACATCAGGGCCGTTAGGTGGCAGATTCATTGTGGAAGAGTAACAGGGCATACAGGAAAGCAAGTATTTCCCCGTGTACTCACCCCGGATTCCAGCTTCACCTAGACTGAGAGGAGCTGGGCCGGTCTACTTCCTCCTGTGGCACCTTGTGGTGGTGGTGGGGTGTGGTCGTGGTGGGCAGGAGGTAAGGGTAGAGTGGGGTAGGAGCGGTGGTGGGCGTTGGGGGAGCTTAATTTGCAGAGTTAATGAACAGCCGCCCTCCTTGGCTCCTAGTTGCTGAGGTTATCTTTGCCCTCAGCTGCTTTGTCAAGTGCAGAGGACCCTCTCCTGACAAATGTTAAGAATTTACTATGGGCACTGTGCTGTGACGGGCAGAGCAAGGAGGGGGTCGGGTACAAAGGAAAGGTCATGGGGCGCCCCCTACCGGCGTTTTTGTGAACTGGTTCCTGAGAACCTGTGGGAGAATGGCACATGACTGTCATCTCAGCACTAGGAGAGTGGAGTCAGGATAGTGAAATGTTCACGGTCCTCCTCACCTAGAGTCAGCCTGGGACTTAGTCTCACAAGACATACATACATACGTACGTACATAGCTAGCCAGGCGGTGGTGGCGCATGCCTTTAATCCCAGTACATGGTAGACAGAGGCAGGCGGATCTCTGAGTTCGAGGCCAGCCTGGTCTACAGAGTGAGTTCCAGGACAGCCAGGGCTACACAGAGAAACCCTACCTTGAAAAACCAAAACCCAAAACAAAACAAAACAAACTGTCAACCGTCCCCCCAAACCAACCAACCAACCCTGAAAAAAACAAAAACAAAAAAAACAAAACAAAACAAAAACCCAGAACTTCTAACACACTGGATTATTTCTTACTAAGGTACAGATTGACCCCACAGGTAGAGGTGGAATAAGTGAAGTTCAAGGACCAAGAGATTTGGGTCCTAGTGCAACGCACCCCCCAACCCCAACTGCCTTGGACTCTGGTCCAGCCTTGCCCACCGGGGCCCCTCACAGAGAGACCAGGAGAGCCCAAGAACGGGTGGGGGACGTTGGGGTCTTCCCGATGATACTCTCGCTCTGCAGGAGAGATGGAGGCGCCAGCTGCGTGGGCCCGGCGCGCAGCCATCGCACCTGCCACACCGAGGTACAGCCTGCGTGCCCCTCCCTGCTCCCCGCCCCTCCTCTCTCGCCCCATCCTCACGCCCTGCCTACGACCTGCCAGGCACTGTGGGAGAGCAAGAGTTCTGCCTCTCCTGGGACAAGGGTGGGTGGGACAGAAGCGAGGACCCCAGGGCTCCAGGACACGGAGGATGGCTAGCGGAGGACCTTAACCTCCCCAGTGCCCACGCTGACACCCATGTTCTCGTGCAGAGCTGCCCAGACGGCGTGCGGGACTTCCGGGCCGAGCAGTGCGCAGAGTTCGACGGCACCGACTTCCAGGGTCGTCGCTACCGGTGGCTGCCCTACTACGCTGGTAAGCAGCGCCGCCCTGCTCTGTAGCGCCCCTCAAAGGTGCCTTGACACTTAGACAAGGACCGGATCCTTATCGTGCTCTCTGTAACCCAGTAAGGTCTTTCCGGCCCTTTCTCCTCAATACACATTTTTAAAAGCAAAGCTCTGGTCTTCAATCCGGTTTTGTTCAGTTCTGAAGCCTTACCCCCTTATGCCCCAGAGGCTTGGAGTGAGGGGCCACCTGGAGGCATGGTGCTGCTTGGAGCCAACAGTGCCAAAATGGCTATACCCCATCTACCTGGACCCATCTAGTGGTCTGAGAAAACACTAGGCAGGGTTCAGGAAAAGAACACCAGTGGGTATGCATCTGAATCGTTTTGGAATAAGTTCAGTTCCTATCACCCATGTCAGTAGGATACGACCGTCTAAATCCAGTTCCAGGGAATCCGATACCCTCTTCTGGTCTCCACCCTCAGATGGAATTCTCTCTGTGTGTGTGTCTCTCTCTCTCTCTCTCTCTCTCTCTCTCTCTCTCTCTCTCTCTCTCTCTGTGTCTCTCTCTCTGTGTCTCTCTCTCTCTCTCACACACACACACACACACACACACACACACACACACACACACACCATGATGGTGGTAATAATACGGGGATAGGGCTGGAAAGATGGGTCAGCAGTTAAGTGCTCTTAACTTACAGGAACTTGAGTTGGCTTTTCACCACCGGTGTCAGGTGGCTGTGAACCACCTGTAAGTCCAGCTCTAGGGGATCCTATACCCTCTTCTGGCCTCCGCGGCACCTGCATTTACATGTACACACACACATAGTTATCTTTACTTATTTTTATCTTAAAATATAGTGGTTGACCGCTTTGCAGTGGACATGATTATGATCTTGCTAGGGCTTTGGGGGTTATTTAAGGTTATTCTCAGTCATATAGGGACTTAAGGATTTGTGGGGAGAGGGGAGCACAGGCAGGGTCTTACTATATAGCTCTGGTCGTCCTGGAACCAGGTTGGCTTCCAAGTCAGGGATCCCCCTGCCTCTACCAGTTGGTGCTGGAATTAAAGGTGTACGCCACCACGCCCAGCCTTCAAGGCAGGCATCGGGTGGAGACCTCGCCTCAAAATAAAATGGCAAAGAATGGAATTTTATTCTTTGTAGAGGTTGCCCGTTGACTTGGTTCCCCCAAGACACACGTACATTCACAGAAAATATCCCTTTTCCGTGGGAGAGAGGGCAGGTATCCGTGCTGCTTGGGAAGGGGCTCTCTTGGCAAGAGTGCCCTTCTGGCTGCTTCTGTAGCTGCCGCCACCACCAATGCCTCCCTTGGGCGTTCTCACAAGGCCTTGTGCCGGGGTCAGCTTCCCACCCTCTTGCCCATCCAGCCCCCAACAGATGTTCAGACATTAGTTTCTTTTAGTTGCTGTGGTAAAAACACCATGAAAGGAAGTTTATAAAAGGAGTTTATCTCTGGGCTTGTGATTCCAGGAGAATCTGTAGTAGCTGGTGGTGGCTGGTGGTGGCTGGTGTGGGAATCCAGTTGATGATATTTCAACCACACACAGTAAGAGAACTCAAGCCAGAAGTGAGGCAGGGGGGCTGTAAACTTTGAAAGCCCACACTCGGTAATGTACACCACCCCTCAACATTCCACGACCTCCCCAAACAGCACCACTAACTGGGGACCAAGTCTTTACATACATGAGCCTGTGAGAGACAGTTTTTATTCAAACCAGTTTGGTGCCAAGATGCCAGCTCTCTCCTCTTGCCCACCCAGCCCCTAATAAGTGTGAGCTGAACTGCATTCCCAAGGGGCAGAACTTCTACTACAAGCACAAGGACGCGGTGGTGGATGGGACCCCCTGTGAGCCTGGCCAGAGGGACATCTGTGTGGATGGCGTCTGCCGAGTGAGTTACGCCCCTTCCCAGCTGGCTGGGGGATTATTATGGGTGATGACTTCCAGCACCAGCAGGACCAAGTGGCTGTCAGGAGCTTGGTGGTTTCTTACATCACTAGGTCCCAGAATGCAATGCAGTCATCACGAGTGTTCTCTGACCACTTCAACTTTGCCCTTGAGAACACTAACTTTATTAAAGAAACTCTCTGGATGTCCCAGCTCTCTCTGTCCTGTCAGCCTGGGCTCACCGTTCTCTGAGGAAAGGAGAGGATCAGCCCTCTGGCCTGCCCAAGCCCACATTTAAGGAGTTACATCCAAAATGGGAGAGACACGAACTCCAAAGAGAGGCAGGAAGTGGTTAGCAGGAGCCGGGATGGGTCTGAGCCATTCCAGTGCCCTGCTGTCCCGCCTGAGGCATTTGGAATGGGGTGCTCGCCTCTCCTGTTCTATCCCACCTTGCTCTCACTCCCGCCCCCTTCCCCCGCAGGTAGTCGGCTGTGATCACAAGTTAGACTCAACCAAGCAGGAGGACAAGTGTCTGCAGTGTGGGGGCGATGGCTCATCCTGCTACCCAATCACAGGAACCTTTGATGCCAATGATCTCAGCAGAGGTGGGGTCGCACAGGGGTCTCTGCAGGGGTCTGTTGCCCGCCCACCTTGGCTTGCCTGTCACCTTCTCTGACCAAGGCTTGAGACCAAGTAATCCTCACAGCACTCAGTGGGGCTGGCTCAGGTCACGTGCCCTACACAGGCTCCTTTTCCTTATGCGCCCACCTTGGTTGGGACCCTAGCCCACGAGTGCGGTCTCATCTCACACGGCTGACGCCTGGAGGCCGCCCTCATCGCGCCCCACCTCGTCCTACGTTCCTTCTCTCTCCCAAGCTGTCCTGGTACCCAGAGCCTACTCCCACCCTCTACCAAAATCACTACCCCCCAAAAAGTCCCACCGAGAGCAAGCCGGTACCCTCTCCTGGATCTTGTTCCAATCAGGTTACAACCAGATCTTCATCATTCCTGCGGGGGCCACTAGTATTCGCATCGAGGAAGCTGCTGCCAGCAGGAACTTCCTGGGTGAGAGATGGTTTGGAGCTGGGCAGCCTGGGGCGCATAGGGGCAACTCGCTCTCCCACGTCCCTGACAGGCTGGCTTTCCACAGCCGTGAAGAGCATCCGAGGCGAGTACTATCTCAATGGGCACTGGACCATTGAGACAGCCCAGGCTCTTCCAGTGGCCAGCACAGTCCTACAGTATGAACGAGGTGTGGAAGGGGACCTGGCTCCTGAGAGGCTCCAGGCCCGGGGCCCTACCTCGGAGCCCCTGGTCATCGAGGTGAGTGGGTCACAGATGGAAGTTCCCTGGACAGGTGGGCCGGCTGCCGGGGCTACCGTGGGCCAGGCAGGGGGACTTCAGCGAAGACACTCTCTTCAGCTCATTAGCCAGGAGTCCAATCCCGGAGTACACTACGAGTACTACCTGCCCGTGAATGACCCCGGCCGAGGTTTCAGCTGGAGCCATGGTTCCTGGGGTGACTGCAGTGCCGAGTGCGGTGGAGGTGAACACTGGGGTCTGGGGGAGGAAATAGATGACACAGGCTGATAAGTGCCCTGTCCTCAGGTATTCCACCGCTGGGGTGGAGCATCTCCACATAAGGAAAAAGTTAGGTGTCCCATGAAGGGCTGCAGACTTTACTAAGATGGGGGTGACCTCTTGGGAGAAGTGGCGCACTGGGGATCTGTCACTCTCACTTAGGACTCTTTGAGCCTCAGCTTCTTCCTCTGTAGGCTGAGGATGATGGTGGTACCTGTCAGAGAGGGACACATGACCAGGGTGAGCTGTGGGCCCAGTCCAGAAGGTGCCTAACTAGTGAGTTTATTTGGGGAGCCCTGGCCTCCCAGCAGCTTTGTGCGATCCTCCTCCTGACAGGTCACCAGACCCGCCTGGTGTTCTGCACCATTGACAATGAGGCCTATCCAGACCACATGTGCCAACACCAGCCTCGGCCAGCCCACCGACGGTCATGCAACACTCAACCCTGTCCGAAGACCAAGCGGTGAGGGCTTGCCAGCCCCTTCCACCTTTGGTGGAGCCCAGGAACTTGGGTGGGAAGGGAGGGGAAGGCATATGTTTTAGAAGGCTGAAGGTTGAGGGTGGGGTGCAGGGTGCCTCACATCAGGTGGCAGCTGTCTCTGAGGGAGGCAGTGTATGGGCCTGAGTGTTCAGAACGCCCAGTCTGGGATCAGGAAGAATTGGGGACAATGTCAGAGGTCCCTGTCTGAGGCAACAGGGGGCTCAAGCAGATGCCTAGGGGTGAGTGAGGCAGGAATTTGGCCAAAGGGCCAGTAGACTTTGGCAAACACCTTTGTTCGTGCACAAAGGATCTCTTTCCTGCACCGGCCTGGAGCGTGGCGCTATGCTGGGGCCCAGCATGTGTGTAGGAACAGGTAATCCGTGGGCCAGGGGGTTCCTGCAGGGCTGGTGTTGGGCTCCTCAACCCCCTGGCCTGGTGAGATGGTGGTGGGCCTGGCTTTGCATGGTGTCTCTGGAGCTTCTCTTTCCTTTGGTCCTTGTACCCCCAGCCAGGCAGGGTTTCTCCACATACCGGGAGAATAGCCTTTCTGGAGATCACCTCACACAGGATAGCAACCCATGGGGTGTAGCTGGGGTGCCAGGACCCAGTGAAAAGGAGAAAGGGAGAGTCGGGGCACAGATAGGAAGGCTGAGGGGCAGCATCCAGGACTGTCAGTTATAGAGACCCTTCAGGGGCCAGTGAGCCATAGAGGATGCCTAGGAGGCCTGGCTGGTGGTCTCTCTACAGAGTTCTTGGGGAGGGTTGGGATGGGCCCTCGATGCACTCTGTGATGGGGAGCTGCAGCCTCTTGGACTAGTCTTAACTGTCCGCCCTTTTTTTGGGGTCAGCTGGAAGGTAGGACCATGGACGCCCTGCTCCGTCTCCTGTGGGGGTGGATTCCAGTCTCGCTCTGTCTACTGCATATCCTCAGATGGGAATGGTGACCAGGAGGCTGCTGAGGAGAACCAGTGTGCTGGCCTAGCTGGGAAGCCCCCTACCACACAGGCTTGCAACCTGCAGCACTGTGCAGTCTGGAGCGTGGAGCCCTGGGGAGAGGTGAGGTGTGCCTTAGACTAGGAGCTATGGCTTGGAACGTTTGCCTTCTGCCGAGGTCCCCAGAGGGTGAGGGACCTAGCTGGCCATCTTGGAAGATGTGGCCGAAGCTGGGATGAGACACAACTTCTAGACTCTGGTCCAGGGTTCTCTTACAATCTCTAGCATCCCAGGGCTAGATGGGAAAGGGTTTGCCTTGGCGGGAAGACAGAGCTAGACATGTTTGTGGGTAAGAGTCTCCTGCGTTCACATGCACTAAAGTGGTTAAGAATGCTTGCTGCTCTTCCTGAAGGGCCTGAGTTTGATTCCTGACCTTCATGTCAGGTTTTTCCATAACTGCCTATAATTCCAGCTCCAGGGGATCGGGACACCCTCTTCTGGTCTCACTGTCATGAGCACACACGAGTAGCATACACACACAGAGACATGCATATACTCATAAATAGAAATAAATCTAAAAATAAAAGGAGTGTGAAAAGCACTCTTCAGGCTGTGCCTCCTCAGAACAGTGACTCGGCCTCTCTGGGCTCAGGAGTGGGATAAAGGCGCGAGAGCTCTCCAGGGCTGGGGGACATCCCTGCTGATAGCTGTCCTTACAGTGCTCGGTTACATGCGGAACTGGCATCAGGAAGAGGAGTGTCACCTGCCGAGGGGCTGAGGAGTCCCTGGTCCATGCCGCAGCATGCTCCTTGAAGGACCAGCCAACCCTCACGGAGCCCTGTGTGCAAGAGGCCTGTCCTGTGCTCCGTGGCCAGGCCTGGCATGTTGGCTCATGGAGTCTGGTAAGTGCCCGTCTCTTCCCAATGCCTGCTGTCCAGGCCTGGTCCCGGGGCTCCCGGACAGGCGCTTGCAGAGAGTGCTGTCCCCTCCTTCTTCAGGGGTGTCCTCAGCCTCAGGGTCTCTCTCTTTCCACTCCACCCTGGCCCATCAGTGCTCTAAAAGCTGTGGTTCTGGGATTCGGAGACGGCAGGTGATTTGTACCATCGGGCCGCCTGGTCGTTGTGTGGACCTGCAGTCGTCCAAGCCTGCCGAGGTGGAAGCCTGCAACAGACAGCCCTGTCATCTTCCTCAGGGTACGAGAGGGCAGGGAGGGCGGCACCCCCTTGTCCCCTGGATGCCTGTTTCGTGCACACCTCCCGCCTGGGGCTGTTTTCCCACATCTCTGGTTATTGCTGCCTCTGCTGTTACCAAATCCATGTACAGGTCCCTGTGAACTCAAAGTGTGTCATTCTAGATGTCATCTTTACATTAGTTTCCTTATGCTGTATGCCCCACGTGGCTGGCTTCTGAGACCTGCTAGCTCTAAGCTTCCTGAGGGCTGGGTCCATGGTTCCTGTTCCTCTCTCCACTTTCCCCCACAATGCACCTGCTATGCAGGAGGTACTGAGCAACTGTTTGTTGAATGGCTGAATGAGTGAAGAGAGAACATGTACTGCTTCTGCCTGTCTGCCCTCTCCCTCTCCCCCATCCCTCTAGGGAAGAAGGCCTCTCAGGAATGGGGGGGGGGCTTCTGCTGAGGGAAGGGCGCAGAGGCAGGACTTCCTTGATGTGTGAGCATGATTCTGAAGGAAGTCAGGGTCATGACGAAGCTAGGCTTACTGGTTTGTGGAACCCTGAGATATGGGCTCCAGATGGAGACAACAGGATTCCAGTGGAGGTGTGTGGCAGGTCTCGGAGGGGCAGGGGACGTGGCTCAGAGCATGTGCGTGCTGACCTCAGTGTGGCCCTGGGCACGTGTGATTCCTCTCACCTGGACACTGTGGGCAGCAAAGGTGACTGTCCATCCTTGTGACTGTCATGGGACACTGTGTCTGAGCATACAGATCCCATGGGAGAGAATGGTGCTGAGCTGTACCAGGGCCATTCATGGTTCTGGAGGTAGAGAGAGATTGGCTTGTGCTCAGGGGGTAGTCTGAAGGAGAGAGATGCTCCAGGGAGCAGAAGGCAGGAACCCAGGAGGTAAACTGTGGCGGCATCTCATGTGTGTGATGTCCTGCACACTGATAAAGGGGACCCAGTGATGCTTTAGTGTTAGTATCGTTATTGGTTTGTTGAAACAGGATATAATGTAGCCTAGGCTGACCCTAAACTTATTATGTAGCTAAGGATGACTTTGAATTCCCCCTCAGCTTCCCAACCTCCTATGTGCTGGGATTACAGATGTGCACCACCATGCTAGACCGAGAAATGTCTTTTTAAAAATTTGATTTAAGTTTTTTTTATGTGTACTGTACTTTGCTTGGGTGTACATCTATGTACTTTGCAAACGCCTAGCACCTGCAGAGCCAGGAGGCATCAGAATTCCCAGAAACCGGAGTTACAGATGGCTGCTGGCCAGTGATGTCTCCAGCCTCAACACAATTATATTTTAATTAACTCTGTCTAGGCTAATGCTCGATGTAGCCCTGGCTGGCCTGGAACTCCGACATCACTTAGTAGGTTCTGGGACCCCAGACCTCACGCCTCATAGTAAACACATCCTCCACAGACCTATCTCCTACTGTAGTATCCTTAAGTCTGTGTTCATTATCCCATCAACACCAAACCAGGAGAGCAGAGCCCCCCACACACACTGAGAAACATTGACTGCTACCTTATTTAAAACACAAAACAACAACAAAAGACCATTTCTCTGATTTTTATGATTAAAAAAAAATCTAGCAATTTTATTAAAACTATTAACTACTAAATGCCATAAAAATCCATTTTTTTTTCTCATGTAGGGGCTCAAACCCAGGGCCTGGTTCATGCTAGGCAAGTGCCCTACCGACTCAGCTGCCTGTGGCCTCCGGGTCACTTTGGTTTAACAGGACAGTGACTTAATTTTGCTAAGTTGGGCAAGGTTAAAAAAAAAAAAAACAACATCCATGTAGAAAAGCTGCAGAAGACCTTTGAGCCAGGCATGTTGGTCATACCTTCAATCCCTACACCTGAGATGCTGAGGCAGAAGGATTCTTGTGAGTTTAAAGCCAATGCAGTGACAAAGTCCCTGCTGAGATGTGTTGTATGGGTTGGGATATTGACTTTTCTCTCTGGTCTTGCTTTGCTCTGGTTCTGCCTTCCATACCTACCTGCTAATTGGTTCTCTACAGAGGTTCCTAGTATACAGGACTCAAGGACCCGCCACTCAGACCCCAGGGTGCTGTCAGGCCCCCAAGTGTCTCCAGTTGCAGGTGAGAAGCTGGATTCCTGCTTCTGGGATCTATCATCTATGAGTCTGGGTGGCCTGGAGGGAGTGGAGACCTTGGAAAGAGATTTAAGCCAGACGTGGGCTGAGGGTGAGGGGTGTTGGTACATCACAGTGGTCTTTCTTTCTCACATATAGATACTAGAGACCAGCAGTGGGCTACCCTGGAGAGACCCAGGGCTCGGAGTAACCCCAGAGAGGGTCAGGACCCTCACCTGTCCTCTGCAGGCTGGGCCCCAACTCTGCAGCATCCACCACACCAGCCACCTCCGAGGCCTAGCTCAGGGCCCCGTGACTGCAGACACAGCCCCCATGGGTGCTGTCCTGATGGCCATACACCATCTCTTGGGCCTCAGTGGCAGGGCTGTCCCCTGGCTGGGGCCTCATGTCTTCAGAGCAGGTGGGTTGAGACTGCTCTTCTCCTCAGCAGGGTAGAAAGGGGAGGTGGAGCTGGGCCATGGTGGGTGGGCCAGCATCCCTGCATAGGGCAAGCTTGACCAGTTTAGATCAGAGTTCCTGAGGTGCCCTGGCTGTGTCTTTTTTTTTTTTTTTTTTTTTGGTGGAGGGGAGACTTTTTTTTTCCTCCTGATGGGCTTCTAACATGCCCAGCCTGTGGATGGAGAGGTAACCTAAGGCCTGTAGCAGGCACAAGAAGTGGTAATTCCAGTTTCCAGGCTCAGGAGCCCAGTGTGAAGTTGGTCATATCTCAAAGATCTTCTACCAACACACCCCTTCAGCCTCACCAGGAGGGGGCTGAGTCACCCCACTCTAAGTGCCTTCCCTGAAGTTCTTCCAAGGCTCCTGAGGGACTGTGTTGCTTAGGGTCTGGGATTTCAGGCCAGCAACTTTGGGGTGACATCCCCCTCTCAGCCACTTGCTAGATGTTTTGCTGGGTGACTTGAGGCAAATGACTTCTCTGCTTTTGCCCTCCTCCTCTGAGAACCAGGAACAACAGCTGCTTTTGACTGAGGCCATGAGGAGGATTGCCCTTCCTTCTAAAACATTCTGTTCACCTTGCTTTGCACACTCTGGTTGGTGTAAGAGAAACGAGGGAGCCTGATGTTTGTGTGGGCTCAGGTGGCTTTGGAATATGGGGTGTACATTGCATCACACATAGGTCCACTGTCAGGGCTGTACGTCCCTGGGTTCCAGTGGGTGTGAGGAGAGCCTGGGGCTCGAAGAATGGTTTGTCCTCAAGGAAACAGGCTGTCTCAGACCGATCTTTACCTGGACAGTCTCTTATGTAGGCAGCCTCAGAGCCTGGTTCTACCTGTGGAGAGACAGGGCTGGCAAGTAAGGGTGGCTGTGTACTGCTTCCTAGGTACGGATGCTGCCCTGATGGGGTGTCTGCAGCTGAGGGCCCCCGACAGGCTGGTTGTACCAGGTCTCACAGCAGCGACAACACGGGAAACAGGCCAGGGTCCAGGGCAGTGGCTTCCAAGGTAAGTGGCTCTCATGGCAAGAACAGAGCTCCATGCTACCAGGGTCTTTGTAGCTTCAGCCTTGGGAAACGGAGGACCCTACAAACCTGGCAACCTAGGCCATCCTTTCAAAGACCAGGGCTTCAGAGGTGGTCTCCAATCCCCCCCAGGCCTGGGTGGGGTTCTCTGACTCTGAGTCATGGTTGTGTCCCTTCTCTTTTCCTGTCACCCTCCCTCCGGTCAGCCCAGGCTCGCCACTGAAAACAAGATTTATTCCTAACTTCCCAATCTCTGGCTTCTTCTCCAGAACCCCAAGGTCCACCAACCCCAGGCCCATGAGAGCGAGCCCAGCGAGTGTCGAAGCTCTAAGTTTGGCTGTTGCTATGACAACGTGGCTTCTGCATCTGGTCCTCTGGGGGAAGGCTGTGTGGGCCAGCCCAGCTATGGTGAGATGGTGCCACTTCCCATCCTTATGTCACTGGATCCTTCATCCTCACCCATGGCCAGATATCTCATTGACTCAGATTTCCCAATACGTGAGCACACACCACATACCAGGCCAGAGGGATGTTCCTGTATCTAAGATGTTTACGTTAGGCTGGGAGGATTATCAGTGGGACTGTCAGTGCTGTGGATGCGGCTCAGATGGTAGAGTGCTTGCCTGGCATGCACGAAGCCCTGAGTTCAATCTTCAGTACTACATAAACCAGATATGGTGGTACAGGTTTATAATCCCAGCACTTGAGAGGTAGAGGCAGGAAGAGCAGAAGCTCAAGGTCATTTTCAGCTACATTCAATGTTTAAGGCCAGCCTGAAATATATAAGATTATGTTGAAAGGAAGGAAGGAAGGAAGAAAGGAAAGGAAAGAAAGAGAAATGGGGATCTTAAGTAAAACAAGGTCCATCCTGTGTCTGGGATCAGGCTCCTCCCAAAGGAAGGGCAGGGCAAAGTGGGCAGTGTGCTGTAGGGCTTGCCCGTGCCTGAGAATGGGGTGTGTGTTGCAGGGCGTAGCAGCTGAGTTTTAGAGAGATCAGGGCTGGAGCATAGGATGGCGGATGGGTGGTGCTTCCAGGGTCTGTCATGGGAATATGCATCTGAAGTCTGACAGGCTGGTGGCCCAGGGCTCTCCAGAAGGGTGGGATCAGGACAGGTAGCTTGAAGAGATGGAGCAGGCTGTCTAGGCTGACCAGCAGGGCTGTCCTGCTGGGCACGTTCATAGCCCCTCGGGGGTAGTCACAGTGAAGTCAAACTCCTGGCTGGTTTGTGTGTGCACCACACCACAGGGCCCAGGCTGGAAGGGACATTAGGTTGCTCAGGGAGCCCTGGTCTTTTCTTCCTGGGGACTCTAATTTGGCATGGGTGGGGCCTGCTGCGACTTAGCCTAAGGAAGTCTAGGACAGATCCTGGGAGTATCCTGGGCTCCTAGGGGAGTTCAGGGGTCCTGGCAAGAGTGGGGCTGTGCTCTATAAAGCAGGACAGGTGTGCTCACCTGTGACATATTCCATCCCCAATCCACAGCCTACCCAGTGCGGTGTCTGCTGCCCAGTGCTCAAGGGTCGTGTGGAGACTGGGCCGCCCACTGGTACTTTGTGGCATCAGTGGGCCGGTGTAACCGCTTTTGGTATGGCGGCTGCCATGGCAATGCCAATAACTTTGCGTCGGAGCAGGAGTGCATGAACACCTGCCGGGGGCAGCATGGGCCCCGCCATCCTGAGGCAGGAGCCACTGGACATCGCGTCCACATGGATGGTGGCCAACGTGGTCCTGGAGGCCAGCAGGAACCTGATTGGCATAGGACAGGAGCCACAGTCCCAAGACTGCCCTCACCTTCTGGAAGCCCTTGGCGGAGAGAACAGGAGCCTGGGCCAGGGGAGGCGCCCCACATCCCAGCCCATGGAAGACGGCCTGGAGGTCAGGAGCTCCGGCCCAGAGTCCCTGGACTGGATAGAGATGCTAGGCCAGCAGTGCCACCTACACATAGTCCCTCCTACAGGTGAGGCCTGCTTCCCAGGTGAGGGCATAGGATGCCCAGGCCTGGACCAAGCCCCAGCCCATGCTTTATTCTGACTCTGACCCCTAGATAGTCCGGCCAGGTGGGTCTTGTCATCCCATTACAGAGATCCTGAGGGTTAGCAGAGGTATCTGCTCCTAGATTCTTTCTCTGATCTACCCACTGTACCAAGGTCTGTGTCTAGCTGGAAAAGCTAGCTCCAAGCCTCAGTTTCTTCACTGTAAAATAGTGATAATATTTCACTCCCTGGATATATCGTAGGTTTTGATATTGCTGGTTATTTATCACTCGCCCCACGGTGTTAATAAGGGGTTTGGGGTATAAGAAGACTTAAGGAACCAAAGCACACACTGCAGGGGTCAACCATTCTGTGTTGGTCAGCTGCCTGGGGGTGAGTCAGGAGGTCAGGAAGGTTAGAGTCTCCTATGGGACTCTAGCCCTACACATGCCTATGAGAGTCTCCCTGGCCATGCTCCTGTGGTGGGAGGCAGCAGACACATTACTTCCCGTCTGTCTCTGCAGGATCAGCTTGGCAGGCCCGGAACCCTCCCTGGTACAGGCAGCTCCAGGGCAGGCAGTACAACTCTTCTGCCCTGGCAACATCCCCCCGGAATTCCAGGCAGGGTGGCAGAAAGAGGGCCGGCCCATCTCCTCTAACAGGTGTGTGTAAACCCACGGTCCCATCTGCTGTGTGAGAGGTTCACTGTAAGATACTGGTGAGCAATCGCTACCTTCCATGTCCTGCATGTGTAATGTCCTCTCTTGTAGAGAAGCCCTTCTGGCATTCCTCGGGAGTGTGAGAGGGCTCAGAGTGCTATATGGTCTTCTCTGGTAGCATGGGAGCTGGGGGATTTTTACTGCCTTCAGGAGCCCAGAAATCATGTCTTTCCTCCCTCCATTCAGGTACCAACTACAGGCAGATGGCTCCCTCATCATCAGCCCCTTGAGGCCAGAGGATGCTGGCATTTATAGCTGTGGCAGCCACAGGCCAGGCCACGAGACCCAGAAGATACAGCTTCAAGTCACAGGTTTTTGTCCCATCTCATTTATTCCACCTCCCGGGGTCTCACAAAACAGAGTTGGGAGTGAAGGAGGAAGGAAGGGAGGGAGGGGCTGGGCAGGGGCTGACCCACCCTAGAAAGGCATAAGTTCCTCCTTGGGTCACTTCTTCCTGGGACAGGAACTATACCCTGTTGTCATCGTTGTCGTAGTCTTTTTTTCCCTGTGTCTTTGCTGGTCTCTTCCATTCCCTTCTCAAAGCTCCTACCTTGCTTCTTTTGGCTTCCTGACAGGGGATGACATGGCAGTGCTGTCTGAGGGCCAGTCAAGGCATTTCCCTGAGACCAGGAATTCAGACCCTGGCCATGGTCCTCGGAACCGTGGAACAGGAGCAGAAGCTGGGGGCCACAGGGTTCTCTCTTCCTCACACCCTAGGCCTGCCACCAGGTAACAGCACAGCATGCGCCAATTCTCCCAGCTTTTCCTGGTCCGTGGTCTCAATAGGAGATGAGGGAAGGTTTGTGCTGTGCTTGGATTTTGCCACCCAGTGACCTGAGAGGTGACAATTAGAAAAGCCTAGCTCCTTGAGCTGGCCTTGAGGGGTGGTTCAATCTCAGGGGACTTGAGGGGCAAAGAAGGCAGCACATCTGTCAAGGCCTAGTGGCAGATGGGGCAGGAGGAGGTAGACAGAACACACTGGGTATGTTTAGCCAGCAAAGGTGGCAGCCAGCTTGAGCCTTTCAGACCCTACCCCGGTTCTTAACAAACTGTTAGGACACACAGTGTTGGTGTCCTAACAGAACTAAAGGATAATTTTAGGAAGCCAACACTGACTAGAGAGGGAGAAAGGGAACCATACAGAGGACCCCTGTTGTAGGGAGAAGCAGAAGACAGGGCCCTTAGCTGTGTGTGTACAATTTGTTCTGTAGGTTACGTCTGGACCGGACTCAGCCTGGAGTGGTAGATGCCAATCCTGGCCAGCGGATCCGGCTGACCTGCCGTGCTGAAGGCTTCCCAGTCCCCACCATCGAGTGGCAGAGAGACGGGCAGCTGGTCTCTTCTCCCAGGTTCATTCATCCCCTCCTGCTGTCCTGTCCGGTCGCTAGCCACACCCATCCTATGGAGGCCAGAGCAGGACTTTAGGCTCTGGAGGAACAGGGTTGGAACACAGGACTTCTGGGCATTCCTAAAGTATGGTTGACAAAAATAGGAGGTCAGCCAAGGGAGGAGACAGCTCTGCACGCCCTGGGCCGTGCTGATGTCTACTGTCTGTCCTGGAAGCTGCGGGGAGCTAGACAGAAGTATGTGCTTCTTGGCAGCAGGTTATACACAGGCGCTAAATAGCATACAGTTTACTACAGAATCTGGATTTGAGGTTATTTGCATATGGCAAAAAAACCAGTAAGTCTAAGTCTCTAATCCCAGCACCCTAGAGGCAGAGGTAGTTTCTGTGAGTTAAGGCCAGCCTGGTCTACATATGGAATTCCAGAACAGATAGGGGTACATAGTAAGAGTCATTGAAAGGAAAAATATCCAATCAGGACCCCTAAAACCAAGTTCTTAGCACAAAGGAGATTTGTCTCTGAGGGACAAAGGGCAGGAAATAACAGACCAAGACAGGGGATAGAGGAGGAGGGAGATGGGGAAGAGGCAGGGATGTTTGTCCAACAGTGGGAGGAAGGACTATTTCTGGATAGGGAAGATAGAGTGTATCTGGTTAGAGTGGCCCAGAGGAAGATGTGGTTTATAAAGGTACAAGAGGGGGCTGGAGGGATGGCTCAGTGGTTAAGAGCACTGACTGCTCTTCCAGAGGTCCTGAGTTCAATTCCCAGCAATCACATGGCGGCTCACAACCACCTGTAATGAGATCTGATGCCCTCTTCTGGTGTACAGGTACATGCAAGCAGAACATTGTATACATAGTAAATAAATCTTTGGTACAAGAAGAAACCCCCTGTCAGGATGAGGTATTTAATTGGGCATGCTAATTAGGTGAGGCAAAGGGGGCTTTTGATTGATGGACTTCAATACTTTGATAGTTGGGCCTTAGTAGTCAGCCTCAGGAGGAGGAAGTGGCCAACTAAGGGCTTGTACTGATGAGAATGTGCTTTTATTTTAATCCCAGGTGTGGGATATGGGGCTGCATCGGCCTGTCCACAGCAGCTGACTATCCTTTGCCTCGAGCTTTAGAAGTGTGGTTTTGCCAGCTGCAGATTATTTCTGCAATTGTATGCTGTTTGGAATTCTGGGAACTTTTCAGAGGATATATAAATGCTAGGGCCTCCCGAGAATGTGGGTTATTTTCCATCATTCAGGGGTGTGGTTGCAGTTTGTTAGTAGTCATGCTCAAAGACGCAACAAAAAGAAAGAAATTAGATTCAGGGATCTCTCTCTTCCCACTCTATCCTTTCTCTCCTATGTAGTGAAAGAAGATGAAACTGGGTGTGATAAAGGATGGGAAAAAGAACCCACCAAGTAACAAACGGTCAGCCACAGTCGCCAGCTTTAGGAATGTAATCTCATGGTTTTGAGCAAGGCAGAGGGAAAGGGGGAGAAAGGCAAGCCCTCTTTGTGTATGTGTTTGATTTTTTTCTTTTTTTAAATATTTTGAGACAGGGTTTCTCTGTGTTGTCATAGCTGACCTGGAACTTGCTCTGTAGATCAGGCTGACCTCAAACTCAAGAGATTTCCCCTGCCTTTGCCTCTCGAGTGCTGGGATTAAAGGCCTGTGCTATCACCAGGCTTTCCCCCCCTTTTTGTTTTCTGACATAGGGATCGCCCTGTAGGTCAGGACGCATGGGAGTCACTACGTATACCAGGCTGGCACCAAAAACTCATGGCAATCCTTTGCTCTGCCAGGAGTGCCAAGAGGCTGGCACCAAAAACTCATGGTAATCCTCTGCTCCAGGATGATAGGCCACCACACCTGGCCCCAAATAATTCTTAAATCGGGAAATGTAAAATGATGTGTTACTGAGTTTAAAAGCCAGTTATCATCAAGTGACTTATAAGTGCAGGCAGCTGTACTGTGTGGACATCAGCAGCTCTTTGGGTAGACATTTTTGAACAGTTGGCCCCTGCTCAGTCTCCTCTGCACTCTGCCTCTCCTGATCCCAGCACAACCCCTACTTGGTTCAAAGACAAATGACTGTGTTTGGTCCCCAGGCACCAGGTGCAGCCCGACGGCTCTCTGGTCATCAGCCGGGTGACTGTGGAAGATGGTGGCTTCTACACCTGTGTTGCTTTTAATGGGCAGGACCGAGACCAGCGCTGGGTCCAGCTCAGAGTTCTGAGTAAGTCCTGAGTGAGGGGGCTAATGGGCGTTAAGGTCAAGTGGTGTGAGGTGGCAGAGGGGTTGGGCTAGCCACTGACAGTGTCTTCTCATGCCTAGGGGAGCTGATGATCACAGGCCTGCCTCCTGCTGTGACCGTGCCAGAGGGTGACACCGCCAGGCTTCTGTGTGTGGTGGCTGGAGAAAGTGTGAACATTAGGTGGTCCAGGTAAAGCATTATTCCAGTCAGGGCCACTGTCAGAAATGTCACTGTCACCACTGCTCCTATGGCACCATGCTCTGAGGCCTAGGGCCAGGGTTGGAGGCTGCAACAGCCTCTCCTACACCACAAAGCTCAGAGGACAGTGGCTGGGCTACCGTTTCTTTTTTTCTTTTGGTATTTTTAAGACAAGGTCACACTATGTAGCTCTAGCTGGCCTGGAACTCACTCTGTAGATCCGGCTGACTTCGAACTCAAAGATCTGCCTGACTCTCCCAAGTGTTGGGATTAAAGGTATATGCTACTACACCAAGCACTAATTTCTTAATCTTAGCATCACTGAAATACTGAACCAGACAAACTTGCTGTTTTAGGCCTGTGCATGGTAGGCTATTTAGCAGCGTCTAGAACATCACCTGCTAAAGCCAGTAGCATCCTCTCTGCCCAGCTTAAGATAGTGAGCGGAATTTCCAGATATGGCTGTTTCCTCCGTATTGAGACCCACAGAGCTGTATGCAGTTCTGGAGACTTTAGTGATTTTTTTTTCCAAATGTACTTAAGTGTATGAATGTTTTGCTTGCAATGTATACGTATACAACATACATGCCTGGTGCCTATGGAGGTGAGAAAGAAGGGGGTCGGATCTCCTGGAACTGGGGTTATAGGTGGTTGTGAGTCATCGTGGAGTTGCTGGAAACGGAACCACGGTCCCCTGCAAGAACGAGTTCTTAACTGCTAAGCCATCTCTCCAGCCCTGACTTCAGTAAACTGATCCAAACTGCATCTGAACGTAGGTTACTGTCTGGAGATGTGGGGGCCACTTGGGCTCAGTCTACTATGAGCTGGTGGCCCCTGGCCCAGGTTTCCTCCAGGTGCTGACTCTGCATAAAGAAAGTAAGGCTTTGGCTCTGGGAGAGTCAGGGAAGAGACCAGGGAGGTAGTGAGAGGGTAAGATGCCCTTGGGAAGAGTAATACGTGGCCAACGGCAAGCATTTCCTGGAGGGATGCCTTGGTGCGGGATGATGGTGATTCGTGTTCAGGTGCCTCTTAGGTGATCATGATGCCAGCGGCTTCAGTGCTCACAGAGACCCCATGTGGGGACATCCCGCAGTCTCTACTGATCGCTGCTTTATGTACATCTAGCCCCTGCTCCAGGGGACAGTGTACTAGAGAGGCCATCAATCACCTCCCTTGCCCCTACCACCACAGGACGGTCTCAGTCTTTACCTCATCTGTGGTGGTGTCCTACTGGCCACTTGCTTGTTCTCAAAACACTCCCTTCCCATGGCTGCCTGGTGTCCTCAGAGCTGTTACCTGGACGGCTTTGGAGACATGCCCTTCCACAGGTACAAATGACACACTTCTGGGTCTGTCTGGACTCTCCAGATCTCAGATTTGGCATCTCACAGGCACCTCAGATTCAGAACATTCATTTTTTGAACTATTCATTCCTTTCCACTTGGAGGACATCAGAGCGGAGACCTGGTCACCCATTTGCCCTCTATGGGAGAGGAGGTGGGCCCTAGAACCACCATTGCCCAGTGACCAAGCTGGCTGGTTTCTTGTGTCCACCTCCTACATCTGACCTTGACTGTCTCTACACTTGAGTGTCTCAAATCTTCTCCATGTGCACAAAGCAGCACCAGCCCCCTGCTCGCCCTTCTTCCAGGCCGCCCCAGCCAGCAGGGACAGTTCCACTCAAGCCCCCAGTCACCCCCATTGTCTGCTTAAACATTTGCCAGGAGTCCTGACTGGCTCCCTCTTGCTTCTTGCTCTGGCTGTGACAGCCTGTCTTCAAGTCCCCAAATCCCCACTGTCCTCTTCTGCTGGCCAGCCCTGCTGCTGTCTCCTCTCCTCAGGTCAGCTGCCTCTCTCTTGTGGGAGGCTCCCTGGACACTGGCATCCTCTCCTGTGCCATGAAGGTGCATTTACCTTTCCCCTGACATGGGGCCTGGCATTTGTCAGTGACAAGCTGGAGTGGGCGCCTTTGTAGGTCCAAGGCAAACTGGTAGCTCCGATGTTGTGCCACTTCAGCTTCTAATGTCCTCTTACCAATTGAGTACACCTGTCCCCTCTTCCCTGAGGTGACATCTACCTGCCATCATGGGGAGAGTTTAGCTCTGGAATAGCCTTGGCTCATTAATGTCTTTCTCATCTCGCAGCCCTCTCAGGGCATGTCTCCACAGGCCCTGTATGTTTCTCCCAATGTTCTGTCTCCTCCAGGAATGGACTGCCGATACAGGCTGATGGCCGTCGTGTGCACCAGTCCCCAGATGGCACACTGTTGATCCACAACTTGCGGCCCAGGGATGAGGGCTCTTACACATGCAGTGCCTTCCGTGGGAGCCACGCTGTGAGCCGCAGCACTGAGGTGAAGGTGGCCCTGCCAGGTGAGAGAGGCTCATCGTGGGCTTTGCTGTCCTGAAAGCAGCTGAGCACCGAGGGCCACAGGCTTAGTGATCCAAGACACTCGTTCTCCTCTGTGCTCACGTTCCAGTTTCTGGCATTGGAACTGGGGTGAGGGTTTATTATGGCCCCAGAGCCCCACTTTACTGGGGCTACCCCAAAATCTAAGGCCAAGGTGAAGATGTAGCAAAGTGTTCAGAGTTCTGTCATTCAAGGTTACCAAGTTTATTCTTAAGAATAAGATTGGCGGGGATAATGTTTACGGTGGGTGGACGGCTAAAGTCTACCAATTCTAATCAGGGTGACAGAAGGTCCCATGGGGCTGGGCAGTGGCTCAGTGCGAGCTCCTGCCTAAGGCCCTAGGCTCTAGACCAGCACCAGTAAATGGAGGACCTTCTTAAAGGCACAGGACCGATTCTTTGATCAATGTTGGCAGTCTCCTTTCCAAATCTCGTATAGTTTGTAATTTAAAGATGAAGATTAAAAACAATTCATATAAAAACGTCTGTAGAATGGAAAAGTGTGTTTTTGATTATCTAGGCATGTACAGGGTATGGTCACCCTCACCCTCCATCCACAAGACAGGCAGCCAGAGAGCTCCAGGGTGTTCCCACTGTTACACAGCACATTTGTGGCCAGCTGGGAATCAAAGCCAGGCTTTCTGACTCCTGATTTCAGTTACTTGCTTATGTAGCCCAGGCTGGTCTTGAACTTGCTATGTCGCCAACACTGGTCTCAACTTTACTCTCCCTGCCTCTGCTTCCTAGGCGCTACCATGCCTGTTGTGTTAAGTTCCACGTCAGAACTGGTGGAACAGGACTGTTTAATGTTCAAACTTGCAGGAGCTCTGCGTTTAAGTGACAGGGCAGGAGGGGCCCACTCACAGTGCCCTCCACAGGGCTTAGTGTTTCAGGGAGAGACTGAGTACCAAACAGCTCAGAGCCTCCAGCCAAGCAGCCAGTTCTCAGAACCTGAGGAGATCCTGGAGAAAGGGTCCTTAGCTTGGCGGTAACAGCACCAACTGCCTGGTGTGCTTGAACACTGTGCCACTAGAGGAGGGTTGGCCCACTGGGCAGGCCTGGCTGTCTTCCTGGAGAACTGGCCAGGGGTTGAAGTAATGTGTTAAATGTTGCTTTGTGAGACTGACACTCAGGCATCCCGCTGTGAACTCCCGAGCTCCCTGGGACCCCAGGGCCAGCCCATTGCTCTGCAATACTGAGACTCACATGGCTGTAACTGTGTATGCCTGTGTGACAGCACTCTGGTGAAAATACCATATGGCAGGACTTACACCTTTGATGTTTCTAGAAAACTCCATTCATCTATCTATACACTAATCAAACTAGTAAGAGCAAGAAAAACCAGAGTGCAGATTTACTACGGTGAAGAGAAAGTCATTTTGAGGGCTGAGGATCTGAGCGTGGTGACACACACCTATGAATCCTAGCACCTGGGTTGCACAGGCAGTATGAGTAACATTATCCTGACTTAAAACCAAAGCCAAACAACTCAAGGGGACCTGGATGCTCACATTTGTGACTAGCTGTAGATGTGTCTACAGCGAGGGACGATAATCACAAGTGTGTCTGACAATGGTGGCCAGCAGGCTGTTATTAGGCTTTTGGTGACAAGTGGCTGCCAAGCTGATCTCCCAGACCCCACCCATGGCATGAGCCCTCTTTTGTTCTTGGCTGCATGTTGCCGACCTTTCCCTATTTTGGAGGCATCTCTCCAGAACCTCAGCTGTCCCCTTCCTGTCTACTCCCATTGACCAGGCTGCAGACCTATGCTCTCATTCATTGGTTTGGAGTCACACAGTGACTGTCTCATGCAGCCAACTGTTGGCACTGGAGTTAGCTGGCATGGGGTGGTGGTGTAGGCTTTTTTCACCCTGGCTTGTTTTGCCTAAGGGCTGAGTGACTGTGAAATATTGTAGGGACAAAGGTGGTCTGCTACCTCATTCTGCCTGCCTCATTTTCTGAGGGAGAACACGGCTGTAGGGCCAAGACAGCAGTAAGCACTCAGGTTTTTGCTGTAGTTATTACGTGTCCTGGGTGCTGTTGTAAGTGGTTTTTGCAGATAAGGATCACAGGAGGGCCTGTGAGAGGCCGTGGCGAGAGCTGCCTCAGCCCTTTCTCTCGTTCCCCTGCAGCTCCAGCCGCACAGTCCAGGGATCTAGGCAAGGACTGCATCGACCAGCCCGAGCTGGCCAACTGTGCGCTGATCCTGCAGGCCCAGCTCTGTGGCAATGAATATTACTCCAGCTTCTGCTGTGCCAGCTGCTCCCGCTTCCAGCCGAATGCCCAGCCTGTCTGGCAGCAGGGATGAAGGCTAGCTGTGGCCCAGTTCTGGATGGTTTGCTGGGGAGAAGGGATGGTAAGACACGGTTTGCAGAGGGAGTCATCTTTCAGATATTGCCCCTCTCAGAAATCCAGGGTTGAGCCCCAGCAGCTGCCAGTGCTGGCCTCCCCTGTACTGCTCAACAGGGTCTGTCTTTTAGGACCACAGGCTGCTGTGAAGAGGAACCCTTCACACCTTCCCTCTAGTTTCTGCTGCGTCGAGGACCTTTTATCTGAAATGCTTTGGGCCAAAATGTTTTAAACTTTTAAGTATTTGTAGACTTTACTAACTGAGCATCCCTAACCTAAAATTCTGAAATGCCCCAAAGCTTGAAACACCCGAATGCCATGTCAGCCTTCAAAACTGTCTGGGTTTCAAAGCACGTTTGACTTTGGATGAGGGGTGTTCTGTGTCCAGAGGATCTACTTAGCACACTGCAGAGCTGGCTGGGCGGGTGTCTGTGATGCGAGGGGAGTGGTAACTGCTCACTCAGAAGGCTTCCTGCTGGAATTCACCGTTTGGGGGTCAGAGGTGAGCTCAGGCTTTCTCATCCTCCTAGGCGGAGGCACAGCCGCCTTCCCCACCGTCACTGTGCAGCGCTCACAGTGTAATGAATGCTCAGGAAAGCACTCAGCAAGGTGGAGGCCATAAGGCCTTGATGCAGGGATGTGGGATGGAAAAGCCAGACAGCCTGATAATCTGTGTGTGAAAAACACTGGGAAAGGACTCCACAGCAGGGGCACGACCTCCCAGTGAGGCAAGCTGGGAAGGCTCACTCCCTTACACAGCTCACTGGCCTGCTCAGAGCAGCAGAGTCATGAATCTGTGGAACGTGTTTGTTGCTAGAGAAAGACTATGAAACCAGCAGCTGGGGGCTGGTGAGATGGCTGTGGTAAAGGCACTCACTGCCGAGCCTGATGGCCGGAGTGTTCTCTGGAAGCAGCCTGGTGGAAGGCAGAACTGACTCAGGCCGGCTGTCCTGACTGCCACATGCATGTGCGCCTGCACACACAAAGGCATGACTGTAAAGTCTACAGAGCAACGGCTGGGAATGGTGGTGCATGCCTACAATCTCAGTGCTTGGGGGGCTGAAGCAGGAGTGCCGGTGTGAGCCAACCTGGGCCAGAGTGAGAGCCTGTCTCAAAGTAAACAGCCCATAGAACCCAGCATTAGCAGGATGTGGGTGCAATGTGACAATCAGGACAGTGATTTTAGTAGTCTGAGCTGCAGGAAGGCATCCTTCATCTTTAAAATCTGATTTCTTAATGCTCAAGGAAGAGCCTGGATTAATGAACTTCCAGGCCTCTTCCCACTTTAACTTCTCCGACTCCTCTGGAAGACTGTCTAGTAACATAGTTACTATGGGACCAAAGTTCTGACATTTGGCTGGAATACAAAGCTTCATGTGTGAGTGGTGTCTCAGGACAAGGAGAGCTGAGGAATTCCTGGGTGCCAGACATTTCTGTTTGCAGATGGAGTAGGGGCTAAATCAGGAAGTGAGGGATGAACTGCTGAGCCTCTCTACACAGAACTCACAAGTGACTCCTCAGTCTAAAGCACCACTTGTCAACCTCTCCTCTCCCCACTGATACCCTGACTTAATTGGCCTTGTGAGTAGGCTGGATACTATAGGTGACATGTAGACATGCCCGTGTGTGCACTGGGGGATCACATGCATGCTTAGAACATGTTCCACTACGCTACACCTTGGGTAATTCCAATACATAGCTAAGACTGAGAAGTAGTGCTAGCGGGCACAGTGGTACATGCACATCTTTGATCCCAGCATTTGAAAGACAGAGGTAGGTGGCTCTCTGAGCTCAAGGCCAGCCAGGGCTACATAGTGAGACCCTGTCTCTACATGTACAGCTCCACTCTACCCTTGGGCTGGGGCTGAGTCTCTGGCTTCTTGGTGTAGTCCACACACACTATTGCTGCAGATCAACTTCTCAGCATCAAGATCCCAGTCACACCCATGGAATTTAAGGATATACTAACCTCCCCAAAAGATTTTATACTCACAAGCAATCTCTAGGAATCAGCAGTAGGAGGAGGATTAGATAAAAGACAGAACTATAAACTCATTTGCAAATAAGAACAGCCCTTCATGGGCAAAAGCTCTACCACGAACATTTATTTTTGTTAAAGCAGATTATAAATTCTCATCAGTACAAATATATATATATATATATATGTATATATAACTTACATTTGATTGTAAGGCCAACGTTCAAAAGTAAAAATGAGATGGGATCTCACGTTGTCACCCACGGTCAAGTAGCTGCATCTGGCATGGGATGGTCTGTCCATGGTGGGGCAGAGGGGACACAGACACACAGCACATAAGCCAGAATTTCATCCCTGTAAAACTTATGGGAACAAAACTTCAAGGACAGAACCCATTAAGACATTACAAACCAACACAAGAGCCTGCGTTCCCTTTTCTGGATATGATTATGTCATTGTCACCGTAATGCTAAAGGATTAACATAAGGAAATCACAATGATACATAAAAGACTCAACATACATTCTCTAGAGCGTAGATTGATTCCATTAAAATGGTGACATTAGAATTTCACCATAGATTTAAAACCAGGACAACACTGCTCGCTCATCTTACTAAAATTACTACCTAGTGACGGTACTGGGCATCGGTATGATTGCTTTGCAGTGTGCTAGTTAGTTAACTAGTTAGTTAACTAGTTGTGAATGACAAACAAGCCAGGGCTCCTCCCTCCAACTTCTAATCCTCCCCCTTTTTTACTTCAATAGGTATCAATGAGAAATCAATCTTATGTACAATTTCTTACATCTACCCGCTCACTTTTGGCAAGATTACTTACAACTCATAGAACTTTTTAATATTGAGAACTATTTAAAATATTCTAGGTGCATAAAAATAAAGATTTTGGCTTTTTTGATATATATATATATATATTTATAATATTTATTCTGTAACTCAAAACGGAAGCTCAGCTTTATCCCCAGACTACAGCTCTACTGGGCGGCTGCTGCTGTGCCCTCCTGTGAACCCAGCAGCACGGCCTGCCAGGCTCCAACCAGCCACCCTGTTCCCCATCGAGCTCTAAGACAGCCCAGTACTGGGAGGAACGGGTGACTGGCCTGAAAAATAAAAGGAGATTGTTTTGCTTCCTGTTATGTTTTATATTCCAGTAAATGTGCTTTGAATACAGATTCCTCTTCAGATCTTCTGCCTCTCTGTTGCCAGAGGTTTGTTAGGGTGAGAGGGGCCAGAAGGGAGCACTCCCTTGACTTCTCTAGCCTAGCTGCAGGGCAGTCCTCCCCAGCAAGGCTTGCCTCACCTCTGTGGATGTCATCCCTTGCTGGCCTGTGCTTGGACTTGCTCCTTGGGACCTCTGGGATTAGTGAAAAGTGTGCTGATCTGGAAAGCAAAGTCCCCTTTGCTCCTTTGCCCTCCACCCCTGCCCTTGCCTAAGTACAGAAAACACCTGTCACAGAGACTGCCTAAAGCTCTATTTCAAACGTCTTCTGTAAGTCACTGGAGAAGGGGTTGGTAGGAGAGGGATTTGTACGCTGCTTGGACTTGCTTTCTAGTGCGGCCCACTGAGCTTCGAAAGGATCCACTGGGCAGGTGCCTGGAGGGACTTCTGCATGCCTGTTTCCTGAGGCTAGCCCGCCGTTGTCTACACCATTGAAAGCTGCAGAACCATTGAGGTGCTGAGCAGGAGGCTTAAAGAAGGGACTGGTGGCAGCACTACTTGTTTCATATTGAGGGAATGTCTGCTGCTTGGCCAGGCTTGGTGACTGATGTGCATGAGTGGCCTGAGGATGGCCTGCAGTGCCAAACACATTGGCTACCATCTGGGATGGGGTGATGCCCACTACAGGCACATTAGAGGCTGGATAGGGCATCCCATTGGCCACAGGGTAGGACTGGGTAGGAACAAAAGCTGGTTGTAGGGGTGGGACCACACCCACTGGCACAGGCTGAGACGTAAGGAATGCATGTCCTTGGAAAGGAGGTGCAGGGGGGGCAATGGCAGCAGGCGGAGGAGGCTGGAGAACCGGTTGCAGAGGGGCGGCTGAGACCTGCGGCTGCTGAGCCCGCACACTCTTTGACACTTCTTCTAACCAACGGTCAGCCTCAGAGGGAGTGCGTCTGTGACCAGCCTGGAAGAGACCTGGAGAGGCAGCACCAGAAGACTGACCCCACTCAGTCCCTAGAACCAAAGAGAGACAGAGAGAGAGGAAGAGTTAGGGGCATGCTTGTTCCCAGAACAAGGACTGTGAGGCAGGTGGCCTGAGAGTTCAAGGCTACAGAACAAGGCTCTGTCTTAAAAACTCAAATCCAAAACCATGAATATGAATAACCATGAATAACCATGAATAAAAAGCTATACCCCTCAACCCCAAATACCTCAAAACCAGCAGTAGTGGTGTATACCTCTAATCCCAGCACTCAGAGGCACAGGCAGGCAGGTCTCTGAGCTCCAAACCATCCTGGTCTACAGAGTGAGTTCCAGGACAGCCAGAGTTACATAGTGAGAGTATGTCTCAAAACATCGCAGAAAAGCTAGTAAAAATACACAAAAAATATGGAAGTGTTCTTTGTGGCACTTTTGATGAGCCTGCCATGCAGGGTGCCTTCATCTATAGGCAGCTGTGTGTGCTACTAAAATACAGTGAAAAGGATTTTTTGGGGAGTGGGGCAGTAGCCAGTGGCTTGTTAAAATTCTATGGTAGACAAGTTCCACAGTCCTGAGGACATCTCATCCAACCCTTTTACTCCTAGTTCTATAGCCTTTTTCCACGGCCACTCTGTCTAGGAAAGAATATATTTTTCACAGTAGTCCTCATTCAGGTAACTGGCCGTTTTTTAGAACTTGCTCCCAGAATCCATTTCACCATCTGTGGCCACCTTACCCGGATGTATGGCTGCAATTTCCTTGTTAGCAGCATCAGGGGCATGGGCCCAGGGGTTGGTTTCACGAACAGGCATTGCTACGGGTGCTAGAGCAGTACTGGCTGGCTTAGCAGTAAGCACATGGAAGGTTGAGTCAGTGCCATTAGCTATAATGGAGCAGACAACATTGATGGAGTTAATTCATGCAGGGCATCCAAGCTACGTGAGATGGGTCAGTCAGGCCAATGTACACTGCTGAAACAGACAGGACAGAGCAGTTGGTGCAGTGGACGCACACACCTTTTGTATGAGAGACAGAATGAAGCCTGATAAATACAATTTCAAGCTAAACTGATCGTGACTATTCATGCAACTAGGCTTTGGCTTAAAATTAAGTAGATAAAGCATTTTGTTCTGCACTTTTCTAAAAGATCAAATCAGGTCAACAATAATAATGGGTTAAGTATAATAATTTCTTAGTATGTTCTCAGCACCAAGCTAACAATATTTTATATACACCAAATTTAATTCTCTCAAAAGTCTCATAAATCTGGGATTAGAAAATCAGTTCCAATGAGTTCTACAGATGCCTAAAGCCAGACGGCACCCAGTATAATACTGTGTTTTTACCTATACATTCAAACCTAGGATAAAGTTTAATTTATAAGTTTGGTACACTGAGAGGCTAATAATTACTGTAAGAACATATTATAATAAAGTTATTTAAAACATGAAGTTTTTGTTTCTGTAATTTTCTATTTAATGTTTTGAGATAGTAGTTAATTACAGGCACAGAAACAGAAACTTCAGAAACAGAGACCATGAATGAGGGGTCAACAGTTTGCCTGTACAACTGATGAAAAAAATCACATGGTATGCATTTTCATTTACTTTAATACATTTGTCATTTGCTGCAAGATTAATTTTATATCTTTGTCTGTTCTCCATGTAATAGTCCTAATATCCAGAGTGCTGATCTTTCTTTCCACACTTCTTTTTCTTGGCTCCTAACGCTTGTTCCTTTATCAGTCTCTAGTCTGTACGCCAGTTTTCATCATACTCAGCATGGACGATGACTCCTTAGGACTGCACAACCACACTCAGGGTGATGGTATTGTTTACCTGGGGCTATGAAACAACAACAAAACGACACCAGCTATAGACTGGAAGCCCTGTGAAGACAAAGGCCTGTGCTCTGTTCAGGTTCGATACCCAGTGCCCTGTGAGCAGATGGCAGTCGGGTGTGAGTCAGGAAGATCCGAGGTTACACCCCAGCTGCACAGCTTGAGCCATTCGCTCAGACTATCTGAGCTTCATTTTTTCTTCTTTGGAATGGCTCCCTTAAAGAACGATGTGAGGGTTAAATAAGACAAGGTGTGAGCATTTCCCACGGTGGCAGGCACTGTGGAGCTGGTATATCAAGCTTACTTTTCTAGTACTATAAATGTCTGCTAGATGAAAAGAAAAGCTATGTGATGATATAAAGGACACATGATTATAAGCATTATGTCAAAAGATTGACATCTAGAAGCAAAACAAAGGGACACGGCAGCTTCTTCCAGGGGTAACAGCACTGCCTTCAGCGCAGCCCTTTCTACTTGAAAAGTTCTCAAAAGACATGGGAGTGGACAATTGTCAGGAGCCACTGATTTATTGACCTGTGAGTTAGAAATTTAATTTAGCATATTGGGGTTGGGGGGAATGACACCAACTCCACCCTGAAGTAACTCTATTGTCACAAAGGTCAATTTAGAGACCACGAGATGAACCAGCGAGCCAGCAGAGAGGCCTCTACTTTATGAATCTCTTTCAGTAGAGAGAAGTGGGTGAGCCCAGGTCTCGATGTTAACACCACTGACACTTGGGGATGGATGACAGTTTGCTGTAGGTGCTCTTACACGCTGAAGGACGCTCGGCAGTGCTTTGTATGCTATAATAATCCCAAAATGTCTCCATACAATGAATATCACATTTTCCCTGCAGGGCAAGATTGTCCTTGGTGGAGGATCACAGAGCCTGAACCAATCCTAATAGCTGCTGGTTCTGTAAAGCTAACTGGCTGGCTGTTCTGTCCCTTAAGTCAAGAGGCAAATAGAGCAGTGGATGGACAGAGACTATGTAGGATGCATAGACAGACAGACATATTCATGCCAAATGATGAAAAGTGGACAGCTTAGACAAGGGAGCAAAAGCCCAGAGATGTGGCTGACAGAGAAACGAGGACAATGGTAAGCTCAGGATGCCGACTTCCGGTGCATGAGAAGCATGCCAGTAGGATTAGTTTTAAAGAGAAAAACTGAGGTCAGAGGTCACCAACCTTGTAACACAGGAGACTGTGGTGCCACCAATGTCACTGGTTTGGTCATTGGGGCAGAGGAGAAGGGGTCCTCCGAGGGTGTGCTGAAGGCACTGGTGATTTGGGAGCACAGGGAGCTGATGCTCTCGGCCTCTCCTTCTACCTCGGGCACTGCAAGGCAAACAGAAAATGGTTCTGGACAGGAAATGGAGGAGTCCTGAAATACGACAGTACAGTGTAGGCTGCCATTTCTCATTTTAACTCTTTCTCAACTGTCAGGCTACACAATCAGCTTTAGTAAATTAACCAACACCTCAACTTTCAGACAGGAAAGTAGAAAACATCAGTAACTCATGCACTAAGACACTCATGTCTTTCTCTGCAAATCCCTAATTTATTTCTTCTTTGAGACATTGTTGGGAACTTGGTGGGATTTTTTTATGTGAGGCTTTTTGTAAAGCTGTGTCTTTCTGGAAGATCTCTGCAACCCATTTGACTTTCAACCAGTTCCCAGAAGCTACAACCCAATCAAGTTCTAGAGCTGATAAACAATTTTTTTCAGAAAAATAGGGTTAAGTCTAGATACAAAAGCTTTTCTCTGAGTAAATTAGGGCATGTTACCATTCTCCTTTTCTCTTCCGTGTGTGTGTGTGTGTGTGTGTGTGTGTGTGTGTGTGTGTGTGTGTGTTTGTGTGTGTGTTTCAAGAAAGGGTCTTTCTCTACAGCTCTGGCTGTCCTGGAGGTTGCCCTGAAGACCAGGCTGGCCTTGAACTCAGAGATGGGGCTGCCCCTGCCTTGCAAGTGCTGGGATTAAAGGCCTGTGCCACCATTGCCTGGCACTCTCATCTTTAAAGTTTCTAGTGGACTGAAATGTAGGATGCTAAAGACTCTTTTAATACTAATTCTGGAAAGCCAAGCAGAAAGATTGCTTTGGCCTAGAGTTTGAAGTTCAAGTAATTTGAGATCCTGGGGGGAAAGGGGAGGGGGAGTTAAGACGGGGTTCTGAGAACATTTCCTCATTACTGAGCAACAATTTATGTGTACTGAACCTTTGCTCATCTGTGAAAAGAGAAAGATTTTGTGCCTCATTTGCCCCAGGGGGAGACTGCACCGAGGTCTTGAAGCACCTAGAGCTTCTGTCTCGAGGGTGCTGCAAGCTGAGGACTTGCCACCGTCACCTCACGCTGACTGCTCTGTAAGTCTAGTTCTACTGCCCACAGGCCTGTCCTCTCTGTGCTCTCAGTGTGGTCAGGAGGAGTGCCTACTGAGCAGAGCTTCCTCCTGGTCAGTTATGGAGACAGCATGACTCATCTCAGAGGGAAGGATAAGAGGGCCGGTAAAAGCACCAACCAGATCTAACACTTTAGCTGTAGCGCATATAATAAGGATAGAGCCTACAGGCTGGCTCAGCTGAACCGAGGACACAGACACACAGCGGGCGTCTGGGAACAAATGAGTGACCTCCTGCTTCTGATGAACAACAGACCTTCGATTTGTGTAAGAGAGCCATTTAGAGTTTCTTCCCCATGAAGCCCACCTCCCACAAATACAAGGAACACTTACTTACCCATTTCGTCTGTTCCTTTGACAGTGCTATTAACCTGTAAATGTTTCTAAAGCCCATTTAATGCTCTGGGGTCCTATGAGCACAGTAAGAATGGAAATTTGGAGTCCTTTATGTATGGAAATAGGCTGGCTGAGAGATAGCACATCTATATCAGGACAAACCACAGATTTTGTGGCTCAGGCTAGAAATTCCACTGTGGCTCTGTGACTACTGATGGAAGAGAAATGAATTCCTCATGGCCCTAGTCTGTCCTCATGTGGAACGACATCACTGTATCTAACGGATTCACAGAGACAGGTGTGATTAACTCAGAGGGTCTGTGTTGCTTCTGACAGAGCTAGAGCACATTACCTGTGTTTTTTATTGGGAAATCAGTCTTCCTCTGCATAGTGGAAGGCAACTCATTGATGCGTAGGGACAGCTGGCGTTTAAAGGGTGACATCTTCTGGCTAAGAGCAGGAAATCCCCGGAAAGAGCCTTGGCGAGCAAGCTGTTCAATTGGTGCATGCCGGCGTGGGATGGCATGAGGATTGTTCATCTCTAAAGAGGCAGTGGCATCCAGAGTGGGAGAGGTGGGAGAGGATGGGGATGGAGCAGTGTTGCCAGGAGCCACTGATGGACCAACAACTGTCTTGTCTGTCTCAGCTCAAGAAAACCAAAGAAAAGACCTTAGACCTCAGCAGTGACCTTCAAGTACTCTGAGTTCACAGAGCTGAGAGCTCAGAAGCCTTCTCATTCTTTAACTCATCCACTTTCCCATGTTCAAATCTAATATATTCTGACAGGTGAAGGTTTAACAATACCCTGCTGGTTTTATCCTCTATTAAGACACAATTCCCAGCATCTATATAAATGCTCACAGCAAACAATAATTCTATTCCCATGGGATCCCAATGCCCTCTTCTGATATGCAGACATACAAACAGACAAAATATCCATAAAGTAAGTAAATACAGCCTTTTTTTTTTTTTTTTTTTGAGGGGGCTGGTTCAAGACAAAGTTTCTCTGTTAGCCCTGGCTGTCCTAGAACATGCTCTATAGACTAGACTGGCCTTGAACTCATAGAGATCTGCCTGCCTCTGCCTTCAAAGTGCTCCATCACTGTCCAGTACATGTAAATAATCTTAAGACACAAATAACCCAGTTCCAATGGAGTTCTCATGCAAGGTCCTTAGGCGAATGATGGTGTGTGGCCTGCAGAGATGATCCCAGTGGTGAAGAGTATGTGCTGCTCTTCCAGAGGACCTAAGGTCAGTTCCCAGCACTCACATCCTGTGGTTCACAACAGCCTGTAACTCCAGCTCCAGGGGATCCAGACACTCTCAATTGAACAGCACCTGCACTTACATATCACGTACCTCCCCCCATGTATACAAATTAATCTAAAATGAAAATTAATCTAAAAAAAGAATGATGAGTTATCTGGATGGCAAGCACACATAATCTGGCACAGGAAATGGAGGCTGGATCAGAATTATGCTGGGGGCTTTCCCCCTGCTGTCTAGTCTTTCAAGCACAAGATGCTTATGTGGGCTTCTGGGGGAAACTGTCATACAGTGTTACCCAGGGGTGGACCCTACAAGCAGCAACAGTGGCTGGTTAGGCAAGATGTGCCTACTGGTGCAACAATGCAAAGTCTATTATGGGGGTGACCAACTACTTTCTGATTGGATTTGGGGCCCCTCCCAAAGGAGGAGGGACATATCTGGTACTGTAAATCTAGTAACAAAACAAAACAAAACAAAAACCCAAAAACCTGTGGTTCAGAGGCTGAGGAGATGGCTCAGCAAGTGAAGTGCTTTCTTTGCAAGTCTGAGGATTGGAGCTTGGATCCTCAGGACCCAAGAGAATGCCTCCTGGGCAGGGTGGTTCACTTGAGATTCCAGCACTAAAGAAGAGATGAGGGGGATCCTCGAAGCAAGCTAGCCAGGTTAGACTATCCAAATCAGTGAGCTCTGAGTTGAACTGAGAGACCCTGTCTTAATGAGTAAGGTGGACAGGGCTGGAGAGATGCGTCAGTGATTAAGAGCACTGGCTGCTCTTACAGAGGACATGGGTTCAATTCCAAGCACCCCACACAGTGTATCACAGACACCTGCACCTCCAGTTCCAGGGAGCCTACCACTTTTTCTGGCCACTGAAGGTAGAAGGCACACATGTGGCACATAGACACACATGCAAGCAAAACTCCCATAACACAAAAATTAAAATGTAGAAAGTTATATAAAAAAGACGAGTGCTAGTGACGACGACTTGTGGTCTTGGATGTGGGCTTCTGCACACTCTCACACATATGACCCTTCACACAAGTGTAAAGACACCAACACTTAAGCCCTCATCTCACACACAGAGACACGTGCAAAACTCCAAAGCCCCTTCTGTGACTGGAGTACTCAGGATTATTCCAGTACTGTAATATGCACAGTACTGTCATTACTTCTCGGCCAGGTCATAACCAGTGTTCCCTTTGTATCCCTAAACCCTAGGGCTGTGCTGTCCCCCAGATCTTAAGTCTTTGATGGTATGTGTGTCTCATAGAGGGAGAATGCATCAGAATTAAGTCTCTTCCAGGGACAGGAATGGGCAGGGAACAGGGATGTTTCTCTGCAGCTTCTTCAACTTCCCTCTCACCTTCCCCAGAACTTACTAAAATGGACAGCATAAATGGTCTTTAGGCCAGTCTAAAGAAGGCACTTTTGTAAGAATTTTAGTTTTGTCCTTAAAAGTCTTCATGTATTTCTAAGGAATCTGAGTGTATAGTGTGGGCAGGGGTTGGGGGTGCTTCTTCTAAAGATAGAAGCCAGGACCTTGAACATGTAGGAATGCTCTGCCACTGGGCTTCACCTGCAATCCCAAGGGTTCCTTTTGTCTGTAGGAAACTTGTCTCTGATAGCTTTAAATATAAACCTGTTGAGAAAAATCTGCATTAAATAAACACATCACAGCAGAACACACTGTACCTTTCTTGGCATCTTGCAACTGTTTCATGATCTCCTCTCTTTCAGCTTGTTCAGTGGCAGTTGTGACACGGAATGATCCTTCTCTAGTAAAAGTGGTTCTACTGGCATCAAAGGTAGCAGTGACTCCACACTCCTTCTCCCGCTTCTGTTTACGCTCTAAACAGGCTGCAAAAGCGCAGCCCACGGCATGGCTCAGTCTTTCCCCCTGTAGAGAGCAGGTTTTGAAAGCTCTATGACAGAGTTACAGCACAAATAACTACATACAAACACAGCTGCTGCAAATTACAGTTTAAAACTAACATGACAAACAAACTGTCTTTATATTCAAGCCTCCAATTTCCCTTTAATTTTTAACTGTGTGTGTGTGTATACACGTACGAGTAAATACAAATATCCTCAAAGACCAGAGGTGTTGGATCACCCTGGAGCTGAAGTTTCAGGAGGTTGTGAGATGCTTGACTGAAGTGAGAATATTGGTTTCTTAAGAAAAACAAAACACAGAAACAGGAACGTGCCAGGTGTGGGGCATGGGGCTGCCTCAGACTGCCCACAGCAGATGATTATGATTTGCCTCATGCTCTACTAGGGGGGGTGATTCTGCCAGCTGCAGACAGTTTTTGTAATTGCATGACATTTGAAATTCTGGGGACTTTTCAGAGGGTCCATCAATCCCAGGACCCCAAGAGGTGGGCTGTTGGTCATGGTTTGTTAAGTAGCTATGCGCAAAGAAGAAAGAAGAAATTTGGTATCATGATGGCAAATATCAAACTTACCCCAAGGAACTTGACATCCCTAATTAGCAGGAAGTAGTCTTGGTAACATCGCCCCCTTTCCTCTCTATCCCATTTTCTCTCTTATCTACTGTTCTACTGTTAGGGGATTGAAAGGGTAGAAAAGGGGTAGAGAAAAGTAGAAGAAGAAAGAATCCACAAACTAGTAAAAGACTGGCTACACTTGACTTGGGTGCTGAGGACAGAACTCAGGGTTAGGGTTAGGAGGGAGTTTTCATTACTGAAACATATGTGCTTTTCATTACTGAGCCATTTTTCCAGCCCTCCAGTTGCTTTTTAAAAGGGGAATAGCAGTAATATTTGCCAGACAATTCTAAGAAATCACTGGAGAGGAAGGAATTTCAGGAGGAGTTTGACTATACTGCCAACAAGTCAGGGATGGAGGGTTTACAAACTTTAAAACTCTGGATTATAAGGGACTCAAGTGCTAAGCCTAGTGGGCATGCCTTTAATCTTGGCACTCAGGAGGCCGAGGCAGGCAGATCTCTGTGAGTTAGAGGTCAGCCTGGTAGTGAGTTCCAGGACAGCCAGTGCTATGCACTGAGAAAGCCTGTCTTGAAAACAAACAAATATACAAACAAAGGGACTAGGAAAGCCTTGCTCTCCCCTCCCCCCCACCTTTTTTTTTTTTTTTTTTTTTTTGGTTTTTCGAGACAGGGTTTCTCTGTGTAGCCCTGGCTGTCCTGGAACTCACTCTGTAGACCAGGCTGGCCTCGAACTCAGAAATCCGCCTGTCTCTGCCTCCCAAGTGCTGGGATTAAAGGCGTGCGCCACCACTGCCCAGCTGCTTTTCCCCTTTTCTAATGTTGGCAGCAGTAGCCTTCCCCTCATGCCTTCTGTGGTGGTTTGAATATGCTTAGCCCATGGGAAGTGACACTATTGGAGGTGTAGCTCTGTTAAAGAAGTGTCACTGTGGAGGTAGGGTTTTGAGGTCTCTTCTACACACACATACATACATACATACATACATACATACATACATACATACATACATATTGTGCTCTCTCTCTCTCTCTCTCTCTCTCTCTCTCTCTCTCAAGATATAGAACTCTCAGCTCTTCCTCCGGCACCATGTCTGCCTGCCTGCTGTGATGCTTCTTGTCATGATGAACTGATAAGTCAGTCCCAATTAAATGTTGTCGTTTATTAAAGAGTTGCCCAATTAAAAAGTTGTCTTGGTCATGGTGTCTCTTCACATCAATAAAACCCTAACTAAGACATAAGTTGGAACCAGGCACTAGAATATTGCTGTGACAGGCCTGAACATGCTTTTCTTCAGAGGAATGTGGATTTTGGAACTTTGGATTAGGAAAGCAGTGGGATGCTTTAAGTGGGGCTTCATGGGCCATCCTAGTAGGAACGCGGCAGACGGTGGTACTAAAGGTGATTTCAACTGTGGGGGCCTGGCTCAGGAAGTTTCAGAGAAGAATTTTAATATGCTGCCTAGAGAATGTTCTTGTGATATTTTGGTGAAGAATATGGCTGCTTTTGCCCTTGTCTGTCTGAAGCTAAGGTAAAGAGATTCAGATTAATTGCTTTGACAAAGAAGTCTCAAAAAAGCCTAGCACAGACTCTGTCCTGTCATTCATTCTTATGAAAATGTAGAGCATTTTGATCAGCATGGAAAGCTTAGAAAGGAAAAATACAAAATACATGGTTCAAAGATTAAAGGGGCACCAAGAAGTGGGATGGAGCTAAATCTTGTGTTCAAGGGTATTAATTAAATGGAATTAAGGGAGTGGTGACTTTGGGGTAAAATCCCACCCAGATAAGTTTATTGTTTGTGTTTGCAAATGAACAAGAGGGCCATGTTCCAGTCCCAGCAAGCAGCAGCAAAATTTGGCAGTTTTGGCTACATGGTTCTGGCTTTATAGTCAAGACTAGGAGGAGTTACTGGGACAACTGATGCTGGTTAGGTGGAGCCAAGAAATTAGCAGTGATAAGAAGAGACCAGCATCACTGAGGTGAATCTTCTAGGAAATGTTTTCTGAGAGCACAATAAGTTGTGTGTTAGAGATAGACCTTGTGCTGCAGCTGGACTTGGTAATGTGTAAGAATCATTCAGATGGTACTGGTTTTGAAGGCATGAAGGGGTCAAGGACAGCAGCTGAGGCTTGGCACTGTGAGAGACCAGGAAAGGCCATTGGTGAAGGTACAAGGCTTGGGGTTTGACCTACAGCACCACAAAAAATATAAATGAATCTCCATCCAAGTATAATGCCTATAATTTCAGCATTTAGTGGGGCGGAGGTAGAAAAACATGTTTAAAGTGAGTTTGGGCTATAGAGCAAGGAGAGTTTGTCTCAAAACAAAAATCTATTTCTATGTATTAATTTCTATCATTGTCCAATCCTTCCTTCCTTTCTGTTCTGTGCTATGTGCATGTGAGTGTAGTTGGTGTCATAGGCCAGAGACATTGAATCTCCTGGAGCTGGAGTTATAGGGGAGTCATGATCCTTTCTATATGGGTACTGGGAATCAAACTTGGCTAATCAAGAGAACACAAAAATCTATCCTTTTTTGTTTGTTTGCCTTTTGCTTTTTAAGACAGGGTTTCTCTTGTGTAGTGTCCTGAAACTCACTCTGTAGACCAAGCTGCCCTTGAACTCAAAGAGGTCTGCCTGCCTCTGCCTCTGCCTCTCAAGTGCTGGTATCAAAGGTGTGCCCTCCCACTGCCTGGCTATAAATGCTAGTCTTAAAAAACAAAACAAAAACAACAACAACAAAAAACCCCAACAAACATTTTACTGATAAAAAGCTCCAATTCAAAAACCTCAGTAATATGGTGACATGCTGGATCTGTGTCATCTCCTATCCTCTACCTCCAGTCCCCAGGCCCTTTGCTTTCTGCTTTCTTCCTTTCTTTGTGGTGCTGGGGATCTGCCAACGAGCTCACTAGGGCATCTCTGCTTTGCTTTAATGACTTCAGAGCCTAGGCAATGGCTTTGCGTTCTGATTTCTAGCTCACAGGCTCAAAGCAAGCTTGAGAATTACTTGAGTAGAATCTTACAACAAAGGCACTTATGTAAGCAGCGTTAGCATCATGCTCTTGTTAAAAAATGTAGTGGAAACTGCTTCACCAACATTAGCTGAAAGCAGCTCAGCTAGACTCCTCATGACAGCATATGCCATGCTGGACTTACCGTGTCTTTGACAGCCATGAAGCAATGACAGATCCATCGCCGAGTGGTGCCATCTCGACATATGTAAGAAAAGGCTCTGTCAAAGTTCCTATCTGGAGCACAGAAAGAAACTTTTTCTATTGTCTGGTCAACTATGAGGTCCTAGAAAATGGAAACAGAAAGCAAGAGAAGGCTTATAAGGTTATCTGATCTTCTCAGAAGCAGCATAGGATGTTCATTTTGCAATGCAGGATCCCTACATAGACTATAACTTGATTAGGAAGCATCACTTGGCTCAAACAGTTCCCTAACTTTATCTCCATATTCGTTCTCTTTTCCTTTCTTTCTTTTTCTTTCTTTTTCTTTCTTTTTTTTTTTGGTTTTTCAAGACAGGGTTTCTCTGTGTAGCCCTGGCTGTCCTGGAACTCACTCTGTAGACCAGGCTGGCCTCAAACTCAGAAATCCACCTGCCTCTGCCTCCCAAGTGCGGGGATTAAAGGCGTGCGCCACCACTGCTGGGCTCCATATTCTGAAGTGCGCATGTGTCAGTTGGTTCAGAGCTCTTCTACAGTAGGTGCCATGTTCAATTTGACAGTATGCATACATAAACAAATGTTTAAAAACGCTTGGCTTATCTGCAAATACAGCAAGAACCTATGATAGTGAGTTCCCACTATATATTAAACAAATCAGAATTAATACATATTATTCTACTCTTTCCCCATCAAGTAACTGTATCTCCATCCAGTAGACATTTTTTAGTTCAAGGATTCTATTTTTAAGATGTTGAGTTTTCTCTTTTTCTGATTTCCTTCCTTCCTTCCTTCCTTCCTTCCTTCCTTCCGTCCGTCCGTCCGTCCTTCTTTCTCACCATGTGGCTATAGCTGTCCTGGAACTCAGACATTCTTCTGGCTCTGCCTTCCAAGTTGGGATTAATGGCGCGTACGTATACCATGCTCAGCCATGCTAAAAGTTGCGTTTGCTTCTTTCTCAGAACTACTGAGATTGTCTAGCTGTTTATCAACAGTAGCACTTTCTCTTTCATATCCCTCAGTGATATTTTAATGACTGCTTTAAAAGTTCTGTTTGCTTCTTCTAGATTATTTTGGGGTTAGGTCTCTGCTTTCTCTGTGAGAATGAATCACAGTTTCAGTTTCTTTGTATGCTAGAGATTGGTACCTCACCACAACATAGTTTCTTGCTCAAAGAAAGATTAGAAACTTGAAGTTCGACTTCTATATCTATACTAATTTGTGCAGGTCATGGCATGATCTTGTCACAAGCACTAATTCCTTAATCCTTGATAACAGGTAAAATATAAAGGTGGGAAAATGGATCCAAAAGTGATAAACTGCCAATTACAGTGCACATGGTGGCTCACACCTGCAATCCCAGAACCTGGGGAAACCAGGCCAAGAGAACTGATGCACATGCAAGGCCAAACTGGGTTGCTGCATACCAAACTCAAGACAAGACTGGGCTACACAGAGAGACCGTTCCCCTCCCCTCCCCAACTCAACTAACCTATCCTCCAGTAACTTATCAGTCAACATGGAAAAAACAAAATTCATAAATGTAGGAGCTAAAAAAGTAGTCACCAGAGGGCACATCAGTTTCTAAATACAGTGAAAAACAAATACATAGTCATGAGAATGACAAGTTTGCTTGGTATGGTGGCACAAGTCTGTTATCCCAGCACTTGGGAGGCTGACACAGGGGAATTGTTAGATCAAACTCAGCAAGCCCCCCCTCCCCCCCTCCCTCCCTCCCTCCCTTCTTTCCTTCCTCCCTCCCTCTCCCTCTCCCTCTTTCTTAGATTTATTTATTTATTTATTTATTTATTTATTTATTTATTTATTATGAATACACTGTCGCTGTCTTCAGACACACCAGAAGAGGGCACCAGACCCCATTACAGATGGTTGTGAGCCACCATGTGGTTACTGGGAATTGAACTCAGGACCTCTGAAATAGCAGTCAGTGCTCTTAACCACTGAGCCATCTCTCCAGCCCCAGCAAGACCTTTTTTCAAAAATAATTTTTATCCAAAAACTGTACTAAAAGGATACAAGTTTAAAAATATACCTAAGATCTCTACTGCTTAAAAATGCACTAAATCGGTGTTCGCAGCCTTCGCCGCACTGCCCCCGCTCTCTAACGCCAGCGCCGCCTCTCGCTTGCCGAGCTCCAGCCGAAGGAGAAGGGGGTAAGGAGGTGCCCATACCATGGCTCGTACAAAGCAGACTACCCGCAAATCCACCGGTGGTAAAGCACCCAGGAAACTACAGGCTACAAAAGCCGCTCGCACGAGTGCGCCCTCTACTGGAGGGGTGGAGAAACCTCATCGTTACAGGCCTGGGACTGTGGCACTCCGTGAAATCAGGCGCTATCAGAAGTCCACTGAACTTCTGATTCGCAAGCGTCTTGTCTTGTGCAAGAAATTGCTCAGGACTTCAAAACAGATCTGCGCTTCCAGAGTGCAGCTATTGGTGCTTTGCAGGAGGCAAGTGAGGCCTATCTGGTTGGTCTTTTTGAAGATACCTGTGTGCTATCCATGCCAAACGTGTAACAATTAAGCCAAAAGATATCCAGCTAGCTCGCCGCATATGCGGAGAGCGTGCTTAAGAGTCCACTATGAGGGGAAACATTTCATTCTCAAAAAAAATTTTTTTCCCTCTTCTTCCTGTTATCAGTAGTTCTGAATGTTAGATATTTTTTCCATGGGGTCAAAAGTACCTAAGTATATGACTGCGAGTGGAAACATATGGGACAGAATTAGGTATTGGCAGTTTCTCCACATTCATTTGTGTGTGAATTTTTAATATAAATGCAAGATGTAGAGCATTAATGCAAGCAAAATGTTTCAGTGAACACATTTCAACAGTTCAACTTTATAACAATTATAAATAAACCTGTTAAAATGTTCTGGACAATGCCAGCATTTGGATTTTTTTAAAATAAGTAAATTTCTTATTGACGGCAACTAACTGGTGTTTGTAGCATTTTTATCATCCAGTAGATTCCATCCATCACTATACTTTTCTAACTAAGTTGTCCTACATGCAAGGACATGTTTTTAATGTTGTCTGTCTTCTGTGCTGTTCCTCTAAGTTTGCTATTAAAACACATTAAACTATAAAAAAGTGCTAAATTTAAGCCTATAAATATTTTTAGCTTAAAAAAGGTCAAATGTTTGAAATGTCACTATATTAAGCCATTTAAGAATCATTAAACTGGCTGGGCAGTGGTGGCACTTGGGAGACAGAGGCAGGCGGATTTCTGAGTTCGAGGCCAGCCTGGTCTACAGAGTGAGTTCCAGGACAGCCAGGGCTACACAGAGAAACCCTGTCTCGAAAAACCAAATAAATAAATAAATAAATAAATAGAATCATTAAACTGCTCGTCACACCTGTTGTTGCTTTGCATGACCTCATTCAAATTAACTTCTGGTTAAAAAGCATTTCCTGACTTTAGGTCTTAAGAAAATTTATTAACGATTAATTGACCACACATATCTTGGGTGTTTCAGGTCACTTTCTCTCAAATACAGAGTGCTACCTAGAATACCGTGTGGACCTACAACAAACCTAGCCTCTCATGCTGAACACTCTCCCCACCTGCCCCCACACCCCCTTGAGCCCTCAGCAGCCGGCTCATTTAGCCCTAAGACACTTCCTTAAGGAACGAGGGCAAACTTAACATGTGCCCTGTCATCTAAAAAAATTACAGCAAAAGATACATCACCTTTTATATTCAAAGATCTGAAAAAAATAAACATAGAACAAAAATAGAATTCATATCAGCATTAAACATTAATGCTTGGTACATAAAATATGCTACATCAAGTAGAACAAAATGCTGAGAGATTATGTTCATAAAGTAAATGAGTCACTAAATTAGTTTCCTGGACATTCAAACAGTCTCTCAAAAGGCTGTACTTTGGACACAAGTGGCAGGATATTATAGCTCTACTACAACAGCTTAATGACATTTTATCACTAGAGATAAATCACCTGAGAAGTGACATTTAAAGTCACAAAACTCTTACCTTAGTTTTCTCATCCACAACTCTGAGGCCATCCGCAGACACCCACAGAACGGCCTTCACTGCTTTCTTTCCCGTCTTTTAAAAGATAAAGGGGAGGGAGGAGACACATACATACTTAGTATTAAAAAGAAAATGAAACTCAGAAAATACAGATTTCCATCTACAAAAAGTCACAAGGAGAGAGGAAGTCCAACTTCAGGATGGATGCCCAAAGCCAGATACTTAAACCAAACTGCAGAGACATTCAGGAAAAAACAAGCCAAAGCTATTTCTTCAAAAATACAACACGAAATTTTAAGATAAACTAAGTAAGATAAAAAGTAAGGGAGAAGAGACAGATAAAAGTGAAACCAAGGTAACACATTCCAGAAAAGGCAAAGAACTCACTAAAAGACTAGAGTCTTCACCCATTTAAAAACTCAGCTGAGAAAACTCAGAGTCTGATCATAATAAACACATAAGGAGTTACCACAAGGGGAGCTGCAGGTGTAGAGAGAGACAGGTAAATCTCAACCAGTTCTGAACCATTCTGCTATCATCTGAAAACGGGTGTGTGACCCTTTGTCGCTTGAAATTTTCAGTTAAAAATGGCAAGAAACCCTATTCTATGAACAAGCCTTCAAAAGTAATTATTTATCCCCTCAAGATTAACAATGACTTAGCTTAGATTTTAAGAAAATAATTATGCATTTTATGTATAAGGATGTTTTGTGTGCATGTAATGTATATCCGCACATCAGAGAAGGGAATCGGACCCTATGGGGTGAGAGTTACAGACAGCTGTGAACAGTCATGTAGATGCTGGGGACTGAACTAATTGCTGAGCCATTGTGCCAACCCCAATTTAGCCAAGTTTTAAATTTGACATTAAATGTAGGGAAAAATTCTGAGGGCATAGGAAGATTTAAGAATTACAGCTAAGATAAGGGTTGGTTTTGGTTTTTTGAGACAGGGTTTCTCTGTGTAGCCCTGGCAGGTTGGCCTCAAACTCAGAGCTCTGCCTGCCTCTGCCTCCTAAGTGCTGGGATTAAAAGCCTGGGAGTATGGCAAACAAGAATCATTTTGAACAAGCTGATGATTTATTTCTTTTTTGAGGGAATACAACAGTACTTACTGTTCTTTCTCAACTTGCCTGTGGATATAAGTAAATTACAACAAATAAAGGTTGAGGGTGGGTATCAGATTGTCATAGAAGTACAGACCAAAGGGAATCTGGGGCTAAATTTGGAGCAGCAGCTTCTAAAAGGACAAGGAACAATAGAACGGCTACTCTCCTTTCCATGTCCCCAAGCCCAGGAATCCTGGTTGTGGAAGTAAGCTCTTAGTTTAAAAAGCCACTAGGACCCACTCCAGGCTTGTAAGCACCACTGCCACCACCACATACTGGGTGAGCGTCTGAAACTTTTTAGCCACTGCAAATACAAGACCACTGCACAGAGCACTGACAAGCAATACTCCGAGAACACATACCATCAAGGCAAATGGCACAAAGGTCTGGACTCGAGAATATCTCAGTACAGGCTGAAAGCAGACTAGGATGAAGCAACAGGTGAGAAGCAGGAGGAAAGGCCTCACATACGCTCTAGGGAACTGGGTCTTAACTCTTTGGGCAACTGAAAGCTACTGAAAGAGTTATACACAATGCTGATTTGCATTTCTGTTCTTATTTCTCACATCTGATTACGTGTGTATAGTCAGAAAACTCACTAGAGTCAGCTCTTTCCCTCTATGGTGTCATCCTGGAGATTAAACTTAGGTCATCAGGCTTGGACCAGCAAGGTCCTTGATCAGCAAGGACCTTTACCCACTGAGCTATTTCATCAATGCTAAGATTTGCATTTTAAAAAAATTCTTATTTTTAATTGCGCTATACATTGATTCATAGGTCTGTGCCCGTGAGTGACATCCATGAGGATGTCAGAAGGTGGTTTTGGATTCTCTGGCATGTCAGTTATAGGCAGTTAGGAGCTGCCTCAAGTGGGTACTGAACTTGGTTCCACTGGAAGAGCAGCAATGCTCTTAACTCAGCCATCTCTCTAGCCCTAGATTTGCATGTTTAAAACCCCACTTTGCAGCAGTGTCATGAGGTCAGATAGAGATCAACAAGCAAGATTCCAGGCAGGAGAGAATCAGGATGGAGCTATCTTGGCTGAGATTGCAGAGGTGGTTTTATACAGTATAGGGGAGGAGATGGGTTCCTGTCTTGTGTCACTGAGTGAAAAAGTAACTATGTTTAAGATAGAAAAGAAATAAAAAATGTATTTTAGAGGAAATTTCAGGAAGTCTAAGGTATCTGTCAAACATACAGCTATGTGGGGTTCAGCAGACAACGGAATCTACAGTCATTAAAATGACTTGGTTATTGTTTTCATTTGTACCTAAGGAGTTATGGTCTGGTCATACTAAGGCCAGCCTAAGGCCAGCCTGGTCTACTGAATGAGTTCTGTTACAGCCAGGGCTATAAATAAAAAAATAACAACTGACCTTAGGAAAAGGAGATTAGCTTTAACAGTGCAGGCAGGTCCTGTACAATCAGTTGAGAAAGAAAGCCTACTTTGGTCTGTAACACAGGAATATTGTCCGAGTTTCCAGTCTGCTAGCCTCAAACTTCAGACTTGCTGCATGCATAATCTCATGAGCCAACTCTTACTCAATACTCTATCTTACACAGGTCATCTCACAGACATGCATGTGCACCCATGTGCACCCATGTTCACCCATCATCAAGTTGGCTTCTCTGGAGGACCTGACTGGCCATGAAGTGGAAGTTAGATCAGAATGGCTGAGAAGTAAATGAAAGGTCATTAAGTTCCTATGAACATAAAACACACTTTTTGAGAAGCTTTGATCCCAGCAACTGACAGACAGAAGCAGACAGGCGAGTTCAAGGCTAGCCTAGTCTAGAAAGCAGCCCTTTTTGTCTCAAAACAAACAACAATAACAACAACAGGCTTGATGTGGTGCTGAATGTTTGTAATCTCTGCACTTAACAGGTTAAGGTAGGAAGCATCCATAGCAAGACTATGCTTTACAAAAAAAAAAAAAAAAAAAAAAAAGGAGAGTTACATACAGGGCAACAAGGTGGGCAGAGGACCAAAGGATGTCTACAAGATTGTGAAAAATTAGCATGCACTTGCTAGCTATTCTAGAAACATAAAGCAAGTCTGGATTCAGTGCTACTATTTAAAAGCTAAGCAAGGGATACAGTTTCTATTTCTTCATATGCAGCATATAGGTACATGTCTTAAAAGGGTTAGAGACTATGTACAGTAGTACCTGGACTTTTTAACACGGTATAAAGGTAACATGGTAGCCACCTATCACCACTATTTTACTGCCACTGCTAATTTCTTTTAAAGTTGTGTTTTCAGGTATACTAAGTTAATGAAATTAGTTTTTCCTTTTTTATGTTTAAAGAATGCTAAATATCTGCTGTAGGGAATAGGAAGGCAGCTATCCAAAGACAGAAATAGCTGTTAAATGGCCTAGAAAGTTCTTAGCATGTTCACTGTAGATTCACCACTCATCATGCTACACTACTGTGAACTTTAGTACTCAGCATTTACAGCAACAGATAGCAAAAGGTTAGCCAATTGAAGGTGGGGTAAAATAAGTCACTTTAGAATTGTTCTCCTTGATAGATTCCTTACAATATTCAGAAATTTTCTAAAATTCACTCGTGGCTCAATTTTATGGTTATGGAAACAAAAAATTATAGTAATGTATTCTATATAAGACAATCAGATTCTGGGAGAGGCAGTGTCCAGCTGTGAACCCACTAGTGAGCCCATTAGGCTCCCACGGACAGTTCCAAACCCACAGTCACACAGATGGTCTTGTGGGACACAAAACAAGATAGAGTTGTGATTGTGGAAAGAGAACTGTAAGAAAGCAGTGGGGCAGGGGCTGGGAGTGGATGGGCAGTAAGTGAGGCTGGGTAACCAGAATGCATTATATGACGTCGTTAAGTAACAAAACCTACTAATAAAAAAAGCTAAGTCAGAATGAGCATGAAATGTAGAGCTTACTTGTGGTAGAAATACTTCCTCCAAAAAGGTGCATAATTTAGACACTAATAAAACTGTGGTACTGGTACTGTACATGTGAGAAATTAAGAATGAGTTCATTACTGTTGTTACAACACATTCTGGCTTGGTAACCATTTCAAGGTTACAGGTGGAACTCAAATTAGCTAATGCTGCCATCAAACATTTCATACTAAAAACAAAAAAAGTTCCATAGGAAAGACTAACCTTGCCTATTTTCCAAAGAGAGAAAATGGACCTAACACAGACAGAATTTTAGTAACAGAGTTTAGTGAAATCCAAGCAGAAGGATCAAGCTAACTTATGAGTGAAAAATGACTACTGAAAAGTAGAAGTTTCAAGTAGCCACTTTACTTGCTAAATATCCACTCTGAAATTAAAAAATTAGTATCTGCTTTAAATTTCATTATGAGTAAATCTTTTAAATTTTAATTTCTTTCTTTCTTTTCTTTTTTTTTTTAAAGACAAAGTTTTACTATGTAGTCTAGGCTGGCCTCAACTCTTTGTTAATCTAAACCCATATGGCTACTAAGCAGTCTCTGACATTGAAGAAAACTACTACAGGCAGTGAACCAACTGCAGATTACTAAAGCCACTGTGGAGACCTGCTGCTAGTAAGAGCAGTACACATTTTGTAACTTTTGTTTGTCTGTTTTGGAGACAGATCTTGCTGCCCTTGAACTCTCTATGTGGCAGCTGCCCTTGAACCTGTGATTCTCCTGCCTTCACCTTTTGAAATTAAAGGAGGGTGCCGCCGTGCCTCGTGCGCGGGGTATTACAGGAGGGTGCCGCTGTGCCTTGTGCACGGGGTATTACAGGAGGGTGCCTCCGTGCCTCGTGGATGGGGTATTGGGACTGAACCTTATGCATGGCAATCAAGCACTTTGCCAACTGAACTTTATCCCCAGTCCTTCAGAGTGATTAAACAAAAAGAACTTTTTAAAATAAACTGAAAGCCAGTGATCACAGTATGCTGGTGACAACCTTTGTAGACCAGAGGAGCCTTCCATCGCTTTCATTTGACACATTGATACTAAGCTGGAAGAAACAAGTTACACTTACAGGAATGGGTTTACATTGTTTAAATCAGAGATTGGCACTTTCTCTGTGAAGAGGCATGTAGCTCATACTTCGGGCATTGTCAGTCACACATTCTGCATGGCAACTCCTCAACTGTCATTGTAGCACAAAAGAAGCCACAGGTAACATGTGAACAAATGGGCACGGTCTCCTTACAATAAAAAACTTGATTTTCAAAGACAAATATGGTGGGCTATGCTCTGAAGATTCTTCTAGAATGTAGTCATTAGCTCAATCTTTTGAAAGATTATTCATTATTCTGCCTCTCTCATATTTATAACCTATCCAATATTTTAGAGTGGGACTCACATCTTAGGGTTTTTTCTAAATTTAAAATTCTATGATTCCTAAGATCACTAATGAGATAAGAGCACATTGCCATGAACAGAATTGATTATTTGGAGACAAGATGGGTTAGGGTAAAGCTTAGCTTGGGGGAGCTAAGGGTAAAAAGGGTGCACAGTGTTCTCACGTAAGCCAAAGGAAAGAGACGCCATGAAGGCCCAGGAAGCAAATGTGGCACAGCTATCAAGTTCCCAGAAGCAGCACCTACACTCACAGACAACTCAGTCACCACAGAGTAATAATGACACATTAGCTAGGCAATCATGATGCAATGTGCCTTGTAATAAATACGAGGCCTTTTCCTGTAGGGAACTTGGATTCAGCTGTTGTTGTCTTAAATTTTATTTAAAAAGTAAGGAAAAAGGCCTTGAAGTCGGGCTGGAGAGATGGCTCAGCGGTTAAGAGCACTGACTGCTCTTCTAGAGGTCATGAGTTCAAATCCCAGCAACCACATGGTGGCTCACAACCATCTACAATGAGATCTGATGCCCTCATATGGGTGTCTGAAGACAGCTACAGTGTACTTACATATAATAAATAAATAAATCTTAAAAAAAAAAAAAAAGGCCTTGAAGTCACTAACCTGGTAATCAAATGTCTGAGGAGATTGACATGTGGAACAAATATACGAATACTCTCCAAAGCAATAAAGGGACAGAAACACGACTTCCCCCAGACTGGAGGGTGGCTCTATGTCTAACGGCTGCTTCATTAAAAGTTCCCGTTCTTTTCCAACTCCATTAACAGAAACACTGTCTGCAGCCTCAGCCTTGATGCTCTCCAGAGGCCTTCATTGTACTTTCTCACATCTAAGTTTCCTTTCTATCCTAGCAGCATTTGTTATTGTTGAAAACTTTGATAATATTTTTACTAACACTGAGTGACTCTGAATTATAGAGTGAACTTGAGAATATACATGTCATTTATTCATCCACTAAACTTGAATATTGTAGAGTACAAACTAAAGGCCATGTATTACTCTACCTAACAGGTGAAGATCTGTGTCCTCAGAGAACTTAGGCTACAGTGATAAAGACACATGAAAACAAATACAGAAAGTGTATGGAACAACAAATGAGGCAACAGAAAAATAAAGCTGGGAAAGGAACAGGGAGCAAGCGCGTGTGTAAACAACGGGACTTTAGGACAGCTGTAAGTAAATGCCTCATCTCGATAAGACTTTCGAGAAAGAAAAGGATGAGGAAGTGAGTCACGCACATCTATGTCTGGATGATATGTGTTCCACAGAAGCTACAGAAATACAAAGGCCCTGACATAGGAGCGTGCCTGGTGTCTTTTTTGAATTATTAATAAACAGGGTAGGATTCGGTGAGAGGAACAAGGACAGAAAGAATATCTGTACTATGACCTATAAGGTCCAGAAGATTCTTTGGTAAAGACATTACTGCTGAGGTTGGTATTCATCACGAGGCAGAATTAAATAGAAGTGGCTCCAGAGCCTGTCTTGGATTCCTATGCTATACCATTTCTATGACAGAAATACAAAGGTCAGGATACCTGGCATGACATGATATTGGGTGACATCATTTATGGAGAGTTGCAATGCAGAGAAGAACCCATAACTAAGGAAGTAGGCAGAGATTTAAGGAAAGCTAGGGGTAGATGATTCTCTGTACTCCAGATGAACAATGTTTCAAGGAGAGTCAGACTGTGCCAAATGCTGAGAACAGTCTGGGATGAGGGTGATACTTACTGCAGTAATGTGAGAGACTTGAAAGCAGCAGCTGTAGTGAAAAGCTGGAGGCCAAGGCAGTAGTGGGTAATAAATGAGATCCATAAACAACAAGATGGCAGAACTCAAGATACCAAGACACTTTTCTAAAAATAGGTTTTATCTTTAGGGCGTTCTACTGGAGAAAGAACTACTGAGGGAGAGGAGTGCTTAAAAAAAAAAAACATATTAGGGAACGTACCATCTTTTCCTAACAAAGATGAATAAGATATCTTGATCTTCATAACACAGTTATTCTCTTGATTTTAGGTAACTTTTATACTTCTTTGTTTTTCCTTAAGCTTTCAGAATTTCCCAGTGTTTGGGAGGTAGAAGCAGATGAATCTCTGTAAGTTTGAGGCCAGTCTGGTCCACATACTGAGTTTCAGAATAGCAGAGCTATTCTAGCTATTTTAGCTCTGGAATAAGAGCTAAAACAGTAAGAACCACTGGAAGCTGGGCATGGGGAACTTGCTTGTCAATCCCAGCACCCAGGGCAGAGGCAAGAGGATAAAGTCAGCCAGTCAGCCTGCCTTACCTGGAGAAGTCCTGTTTCAAAACCAAACCAAAAGGAAGAAGCAGGAACATACGGGCACACATTAGAGCCAGGCAAGTGGATGTGACACTGAGACTGACCCCAGAATTTCCCTCACACCAGGCAAGGGCTCTACTACAAAGTCACAGGCCTCAGCCCTGCTGGGTCAGTGAAGTAGGAAGCAAGCTGAAAAAATGAACAGAGTAAGAAACTCTGAAAGGGTTCCTGGTTATTGTTTATTTTGTTGTGGTGGTAGTTTTTTGATTTTTTTTCCTCACTATGTAAGCTCTGCTATTCTGAAACTCAGTATGTGGACCAGACTGGCCTCAAACTTACAGAGATCCATCTGCTTCTGCCTCCCAAACACTGGGAAATTCTGAAAGCTTAAGGAAAAACAAAGAAGTATAAAAGTTACCTAAAAACAAGAGAATAACTGTGTTATGAAGATCAAGATATCTTATTCATCTTTGTTAGGAAAAGATGGTACGTTCCCTAATATTTTTTTTAAGCACTTTTTTTTGGGGGGGGGTTTCGAGACAGGGTTTCTCTGTGTAGCCCTGGCTGTCCTGGAACTCACTCGGTAGACCAGGCTGGCCTCGAACTCAGAAATCCGCCTGCCTTTGCCTCCCAAGTGCTGGGATTAAAGGCATGCGCCACCACCACCCAGCTACCCTAATATGTTTTATATACTAAAGCTGACTTGAAACTTGAGAATCACTGAGACGCTATGAATACAGTGTGTGTATGTGAAGACTTCTTAGAATTAATAATTTACTCCTTAAATCTAAAAAAGGTCAGTGACCAAGACCTTTTAAAGATCAATTGATCACTGCATAAGAAAAAAAAAAAAGGAGACAAAAAGCAAATATGTGTGTGTATGTGTTTGCATGTGTGCAGAAGACAACTTTAGGCGTCATCCTCAGAAACACTGTCTGCATCTTTGAGAGAAGGTCTTTCACTACTCTGGAACTCACTAATTAGGCCAGACTGTCTGCCCAGTGAGTCCAGGGATCCTTCTGTCTCTGCCTCTTCAGCACTGGTATTATCAATGTATGTGTGCTATCACACCTAGCCTACATTTTTTACATTTTCCAACTCAGATCTTCAAGCTTGTTTTACTGATTTCAGCTATCTTCCCAGTCCCAGAAATATACTTTCAAAAGGAAAAATAAAGTACATCCTAAAAATTACCTTCTCTTCGTACCCTTGAGCAGTGCTCTCTGTGCTACACACTTCTCCATTCATTATAATTAAAGTAGACCAAAGCAGAGCAAGTCAGTGCTTTTGAATGAGATGATACTGACCTGGTGTAGGTCAATGATATATATCTGCACCAAGTTTCAGAAAAGGTTTTTGCATATGGGAAATGTACTAAGTAGGCAAGCTCTTGAACTTGTTGGTAAAGTGTAGTTTCATGAACTACCAGCCAATCCACCCAGCTACTGTAAGTAGCAAACTAGAGATCTGGTCAGGAAGTATCTTAAGCTATAAAGCACAATATAACCACTGGTAAATGGCATGAGAAAGGACCTAAGAAATAACATACACATTTTCATCTATAGAGCTGCTTCTCTCATCAAGTGGAATAGAGACTACTTATACTTAGCTACTAAGATTTCTCAAATATATTAATATTACAAATTCCTTTCAAATGTTTAAGTGGCAAGTAGCTCCTTGGTAATAAAGTATTTGTTTAACATGGCAGCTACACTAATAGACGTGCATATTATAATCTCTCAAAAGCTGAGTACACTAGGGACCGCAGAGAGCAATTAGCTAGTTTGGGAGAAGTTAAGCTCAGGTGCAGTTTCCCCTCCGTTTCTTTTTAGATGTTCATAGTACAGCTCTTTAACTGATCAGATGTGTCTGACTTTATTACTGGAATTTCTGGAAGCACTGTTGTCACCGTGGAGGTAAGCAAGAGTGGTTGGATCATGAAGTGAAATTGGGGAAGAAGGTGGCTTCTTGGCGATGACTAATAAATCTGAAATCAAGTCTAACTTCTTTCACCTACTTTTATGTAAGTGTGTGGTGGAAAAATTACTATTCTCTTTATTATGCAACGTTAAACCATACAGGCTCAAAGCTAGACAGCATAATAACTTATGAAGAGACCTACTAACAAAAACTCCTTACCACCTGCTATGTGTATTGTGTTTCTTGAGACAGGCTGGCTGGCCTCAGAGTTAATATGCAGATGAGCCTTGAACTCCTGATTCTTCTTCCTCCGCCTTCATGTGCTAGAGTTAAAAGTGTACACACGGTACTCTCTATCCTACCACTATGTGTGTTCTCGGGGATGGAACCCAGGCCTTACACATGCTAGGCAAGTGCTCTACCCTGAGCTATGCCCAATGCCTACTTTCTACTTGCCTGAGTCAAAGTCTTGCTAAAGTGTCAATTTTTCAATTACTCTACCTGAACAGACGGGATTACCTATGTGCCAACATGCATGGTCCCTCAAATGCTAATGTATAAGATTCTTCATTTTTAGGGCCGCTGAGAAGGTTTAGCAGACTAAGGCACTTGCTGCCAAGACTGATGACCAGAGTTCCATTCCTGGGGCCCATGTAATGAAAGGACAACTGTATTCTGACAGTGCCTTATGGTGCAAGCACATGCACAGGCGGACACGCACATGTACGTGTACACATACACACACACTACATGTAATAAAAAAGTTAAAAACATTAATTTTTGGCTTTTGTTAAACAATGGCCTACTGGCAAACGTAACACATCAAGTCTTTTCATCCTATTTCTTAGAGATTAATGTAGGGAAGAAAAGAATGATAACACCTGGTGTGGTTTGAATACAGTTGGCCCTGTTAGGAGGTGTGGTCTTGTTGGAGTAGGTGTAGCCTTGATAAAGGAGGTGTAGCCTTGTTGGAGGAAGTGTGTCACTGTGGGGTGGAGGGTGGGCTTTGAGACCCTTCTAGCTGTCTGGAAGACAGTAGGCTGTTCCTGGCTTTCTTTGGATGAAGATGTAGAACTCTCAGCTCCTTCTCCAGCACCATGTCTGCCTGGATTCTGTCATGCTTCCTGCCAAGATGATAATGGACTGAACCTCTGAACCTGTAAGCCAGCCCCAATTAAATGTTGTTCTTTATAAGAGTTGCCTTAGTTATAGTGTCTGTTCACAGCAATGGAAACCCTAACTACAACACCTGGAAACCCCAAAAGGCTCAAGATTAAAAAACAGTGTTTTAGTTAAAGCACATCCCTAGTGATGTTGTAAGTAATACTTTTTTTCTTTTTTCTTTTTGAATAAAACTAGGCTTACTGTAATTAATAAATAATTTAGAAATTATATAACAAAATTGTTCTGCTGTAAGAAGGGCCCTTCCCATAACATAAGCATGGTTTCTTTATTTATTTAGAGGCAAAGTCTAGTATATAGCTTTGGCTGTCCTGGAACTTGCCATGTAGACCAGGATGGCCTCAAAAGCACTGACAGACTTGGAAGGTTTATTTTTATTTAATGCACATTGAGTGTTTTGCCTACCTGTATGTCTGTGTACCATATAACAGTATCTATAGTATCTATAGAGGCTGTAAGAGGGTGTCAGATCCTGTGGAACTGGAGTTACAAACAGTTATAAGCTATGATTTGGGTGCAGGGAACTGACCCCTAGTCCTTGAAAGTACAAATGCTCTTAACTGCTGGGTCATCTCTCTAGCCCATGAAAATAATTTGTATAGTCATATATGTTCATGGTCATCAAGTTAAGATAGCTTAGTGTTTTTAAGAAAATGGTGTGGGAGTAAAAGTCACTAGTAGGACTGACTGGCTGATTTGTTTTATTTTTGAAGCTGTGCCTTGCTTGTAGTACTAGCTAGTTCAGAACTTACTACATGGCCAAGGCTAGATTTAAACTTATGGCAATTCTCCTGCCCCAGTGTCTCAAGTGCTAGAATTACAGGTGTGCACAATACCTGGTCACTATTAAAAAGATCTCCAAATAATCTGAATGTGATGGTACATTGTCTTTAATTCCAGAACTCAGGAGCATCAGCAGATGGATCTGTGAGTTCAAGATCAGCTTGAACTACATAGCAATTTCCAGGGCAGCCAGGACTATATAACAGAGACCCATTATCAATAAGCAAACAAATAAGTCAAAATCTCTAGGTTAAAATGAAATGTTAGGAATAGCCATGGTGATGTGTAGAAGGTAAGAACATCATGAGTGGAAGACTAGGCTCCGGTATTTAAGGACTGCCTAATTAATAAGATGCTGTCTCAGACAGAGGGGGGGGTAACATGGAGAGGCAGAGAGAAAGAGAGAAAGAGAGAAAGAGAGAGAGAGGGGGGGGGGCTCATTGACACAGTCTTTGCTTATCATGCTCTAGGTCCTGGGTTCCATGAGCTGGTTTAAACTACTGGAAAAAAACATCATTCTTGAATACTATAATAAAAAAGTAATTTACTAGAAATAAAATCCAAAGACAACTATTACTCTTTAAAACGAAAGTTGAATGAATGGCTAGGGATATAGCTCAGCAGGTTGAGTGCTTGCCTAACATGTGTGAGTCTTTGTGGCGCTAGATAGAGGTACACTCCCTTCGGTAACCCCAGCACTTCCAGAGGCAGGAGAATTAGAGGTTCAGATGGTCTTTAGCTAGAAAGCAAGTTCTAGGACATTCTAGGATGTAAGAGACTCTGTCTCAAAACCCCAAAATAATAGCCCCTTGCACCTCCCCCACTCCAGGAGAACTGAAGCCGGCAGCACAGGCCTATCTATATTCCCAGCTACTTAGGAAGCTGAGGTAGGAGAAGCATCACTAAATTCAGGCCAGCAAATTAATAATTCATGCCTCAGAATAGAAAGTAAAGAGGCTGTGGATACAGTCCACAGGAGCCCTGGCCTGGCAGTGCAACCCCAACGTGGCTGCAGAGCACACTGTTTAAGGGAATGGACTCTGGAGATAGATTATCAAGGTTCAAATCCAAGCTCCTATCACTTCCTGGATCTGGAATTAAGGAAGCCATTTGAACTCTGAAACCTCAGCTTCCTCACTATATAAATGTTATTTAAAGATGAAAATGAATCATAAGTTTTTCATATGCCATATAAATTTAGCATCGTGGCAGCTAGAATCTGAGATTATGTTAGCTTGTGACACTGGTTGTGAGTTACCCAAGTGGGTGCTGGGAATCAAACTCAGGTCCCCTGTAAGAGCAGCAAGCACTTTTAACACTGGGCAATCTCTCTAGCCTCTTATTTGTTCTAGTGTTGGAGACAGAACCATGGGCCTTATACAGGCTAATGCTGGGCAAACACTCTACATCCCAGGACATCCCAGTCCTGGTACTTCTGAGGATCTGAGCAGCGAACAAGGTCACTAGAAAAGGTAAGGGTACTTTAAAAAAGAGCATCCATGCAGCAGATTTTGGTAGACTATTAGTTATAACAGATTTTCCTAGATCAGCAATACAGGTTAAAGATCACAGCAGAATCTTCAAAGGTAAGTTTATGTACTTTCACAATTTATTCTCCTGAAATTTAACTTAGATTAAAAAAATAATATTGAATGTAAATTTTGGGGTACCTTAAATTTTTACCTGAATCTAGTATTTCTTTCTACTTCTGTCAGTTTGGGGCCTAATTAAAATCTACCTGTTAAAAATACAGACAGTACACTAACAAAACCGGTTTGAAAGATCACATAGCATTTACCTAATAGCAGATGTTAAAGAGATCATTAAAATACAACAACAACTTACTTTTTTATTGGGTTTTCCTAGAAATGAGATTTAGTATCAAAAGAAAAACAGGTAATACCATAGACAGCAACTAATTTTTATATATAGTCAGATCTATTTCTGTTTTGTAAAGAAATCAAGGTTTTATTCTTTTAACAAGTCAGTGCTGTACTGGGGTGTAACTCCTCATATGAATAAGCACAATCATGGCATTAAACTTACTTTTCCAAAGAAGCCTTTGAAGAACTTCCTTTCCTGGAGGAACAGGGGACAAGTCGAGTGCTATTATTGCATAGGCTAAATGTCCCAGGTGTGCACATCAATTAAGCACATACAGAAGGAAAAGAGAAGGAAAAATGGGAGAAGGGGTAGGGATGAGAGTTTTAAAGAGTTATCCATACCAGGAGTGACAGGGAAAAAGGAAAGGTGCGTGAAAATGCAGGGAAACACACTGCACGACCTAAGAATCCAAGGAAAGAGAGGAACTCAGCCTGTATTCATGCAGTACAACTACTCAATTTAGTAATCTCTATTTTTCCAACAGAGATTATCCAAATTTGGCAGCAGAGAAAAAGATTAGGACATACTATTGGGCATGATGCTGCATTTAAAATTAATAATATTAACAAATAAAAGGTTAGTTCTACATACATTTTGCTACTTAAAATCAATGGTAGTCATTGTGGTGGCACATGCCCATCAACCTATCTCCTTAGGAGGCTGAGATAGGGCCTCTTAAGCCCAGGAGGTCAGGGTCAGCCTTGATATCATAGTAAAGGCTTGCCTCTTAAGAAAAAATAAAACAGGGCCTGAGAAGCTGCTTCAGGTCAGCCTGGCCTTCACAATGGGATTCCAGATCAAAAGCAAACAATCAACTTGCTGGTAAGACATGCCTCCTCACTGTGTGTAAGGCTGAGTCTGGTGCCCTGGCACTGCAAACATAACAAAGCACAACAAAAACAACCCATAAAGTTAAATCATGAGCACACATCAACAGTTTTTGCCACAGGCTTTCTAAGTCAGGACAGAAGCTTCATCACAGGTGTCCCACCTATTAACACCAGTCTGTCTAGAATGTGCTCATCTATTCTGCAATACACAGAGATAAAGAGCAGAGTCTACTCCACATGAGAATAAGTCACTTATGAAGGATCTAAAGCTAATGGCTATACTGGGGCACAAAAAAAATTGAGACCCAAACTACATTCATGGGTCACAAATGGAACAAGCAGCAGGGGTTTTGTTTACTTTTTAACTGTTCTTTTAAAGCAAAGATTCTTTTTTTTTTTTTTTTTGGTTTTTTTCGAGACAGGGTTTCTCTGTGTAGCCCTGGCTGTCCTGGAACTCATTCTGTAGACCAGGCTAGCCTCGAACTCAGAAATCCGCCTGCCTCTGCCTCCCAAGTGCTGGGATTAAAGGCGTGCGCCACCACTGCCCGACTAAAGCAAAGACTCTTGCATTGATATAACCATACAATTATCAACTATCAGGAGAAGGGAACTATAACAATCTATGGCGCTACCACCAATTTGTTTTGTTTTGTTGAGACAGACTCTTGCCATGTTGCATGGAACTCACAATGTAGACCAGGTTGACCTGAACCCCACAGAGAGCTGGCTCTGCACTCAGAGTGTTGGGAATAAAAGGATTCACCACCACAGCTAGCCCTACCATCGATTTTTAAGTACCACTTACACAAGCTGATTATTAAGTAAAATTTGAAGAACTTATGCAAAGTAAATAGGTTCAAATTCTCCCAATCCAGTTTTATATTCCCTTCTTAGGGTGAACTACATTCTTACTCCTTTACTTTTTATAATCAACGTTTGTTGCTGCAAAAATGTCTAGTAAAAGACAACTATGGTGAAAATGAGTTTATGAATTCACTTAGTGTTTCTAAACACTAGAGTGTTCCCCCATGTTTTGAAAACCATAGCCGGCATCAAGTGTTTCCTAAGACACTCTAACCTGCAGCTGGACAATGATGTAATACAAGCAGCTGTGCAGCAAGGCTACAATGGTTCTGCTGCCAAGTTTGGCGGCCCTAGGTTTGTTAGATTATGAGTATCAATCAGCCTTCAAGGACACAGCCAAAGTTAGATTCACCATTCTCACGGGGTGGGGAGGTAATCGTTAATATTTAATTCAGCTCCTAGAAAAGCTCTTGTTAAAGATAGGGTTTTTTTTCCTTTTTCTTATAAAAGATCCCGGATGTTAAAGAAAAAAAAAAGGTGACATGCAAAATGCATAAAAGACAGATATTGGATTAGAGAATATTAATGTTCTCTTAAAAACAAGTTATGATTCTTTTACCTGCTAAAATAAGAACATATATTAAAACAAATATATCAAATAGTGAATAAAAACTCTAACATACTAAAACTACTTATACAATGAAATGATTCTAAACCCAAGGTGGAGAGAGAGAGAGAGAGAGAGGGAGGGAGGGAGGGAGAGAAAGAGATTGATTGATTCAGAAGACAATGGAGTGAAATAACCTTTTACAACAAAAGGCATTTTGGATTATAGTGAAGCAAGGCAAAGCGTGGTATAATAACTACAGAACTCACTGCTACATGACAATACTCATCACCCTGTAACATACAGGCAACACAACTAAGGAACAGCCATTTCTAAAATGTATTCTATGCACTCTAAGTTCTGTAGTAGCTAATTAGTGAATTATGTCACAAAATAAATTAGTTAAAAATAATTGTTACTTTATGTACATAAGGGTAAGAGGTGGTCCAAGGAACACATTTAAAAAACTATCCCAATGCTACTTTCTTCACTTGAGAATGACAACCTTGCTAATGACTTCTAACAGAAGCTAATGTAATTCTATATTACTCAGGACCACGTGGAGAAAGATCTCCATAAACTGTAAGTGTAAATCACTTTCACTTTCCTACAAGGTTTAAATTTTGTCTAGAAACAAAATTGTTTATCAGTCATTCACATGACAGTCTGTTTTGCTGCTTAACTGGTATCCTAGCTATGTAATTCTTCATATTTTAAAGCTTTAGCATTCAAACATATTCTAAAAGTTTTTTTTAATTCTCTGTACCCTTATATACCCCTAAAATTTGTTTCCATTTATTTAAAGTTCTTTCAGAAAACTTTATGATCTTTATGCTGACAAACAAAAAATATTAGTAACCTAGTATTTGGTACACTATTAGAATCAGACACAGGGGCTATAGAGCCTAGATAGATATCCGTTAAAAGAATGTTGTCAAAGAAAAGAGGTACCTAGTATTTCTACAGTGAAAATTTGAAAGGAAGAAAAGAAAATCACAGGGATATATAGAGTCATGAGACAATATCCTGAAGACTTTCTACTTACTACAAGGTTCTCAGTATAGTACTAAATAACTTATCTACAGAACAGTGACATTTTTGTTTGTTCATTTTTGTTTTCTGAGACAGGGTTTCTCTATGTAGACCTGGTTGTCCTAGAGCTCTATAGACCAAACTGGCCTTGAACTCAGAGATCCACCTTCCTCTGCCACTAATTAAAGGCGCGTGCCACCATTTGGCTTAGAATAGTTAAGCTTTATTGAGCTTAATAAAAAGAAGTTTACCCATTACCCAATTTTATTTTCAATACATTTGCCAATGTTAAGTCTATAGAACTGTCCTAAGTTTCCTGGATATGCCAGGGGACAATGCGGGTGCTCCTCGATTGTGCCATATTATTGTTTTGCGGCAGGGCCTCTCTGAACCTGGAGTGCACTAATTCACCTAGACTGGCTTTTCTCTCGTAATCTTTCTGACCCCTATTTGTAAATCTCAGGTTCATTTGTATTTTACACAGTAAACATATTTTTCCTGTACAATAAAGACCTGTTTCTAATGTTTTAAAAATTATAAGATGCAGATGAAGTGACTTAAGCCTGTGACCCTAGCCCCTCAGTGGCTGGAAGATAATGTGCTACGAGTTGAGACTGTCTCAAAACTCAAATGAAACAGACAGACACCAAAATTTACAACAACACTAGATAACAGTGCTAGAGACATGGCTCCGAGGAGTGTCTGGCTCATGTGAAGCCCTGGGTTTGATACTCGGCATGGAAAAAGAAGACTGATTGTTTCTAAATTAAAAGATTTTCTAAAGAATATTTCCACAGTGGCCTCATAACCCTAAGTAATGTAAATTTTAAGACTTTAATAACAATAGTTTGTTAAGGATAATCTAATCTGTTTCCCAGGATTTTAAATTAAGATTTATTTTTATTTTTAATTATGTATGTTTCTGGGTGTGGGTTTGTGCACATGTATGTGTGACCTCAAAGGCCAGAAAAGAGTATTAGGTCCCCTGGAGTTCAAATTACAGGCAGCCGAGTGCCACCTCAGAGGATGCTGGGAACCAAATGTGGGTCCTCTGCAAGATCAGCAAGCCCTTTAACTGCCAAATCATGTCCCCTCCTCCCATTTCCTGGTTTGTTTGCTGTTTCTCATCATTATTAATATAATGCTATAAAATATTCTTTAGGCTGGGGATGGGGGCTCATGCCTGTAGTTCCATCACTAGAGATGTAAGGCAGGATAAGAAACTCAAGGCTAGCTTGGCCTACATACTGAGCTATACAAAGAAACTATTAAAAAAAGAAAAACATTCTTTAAGAAGGTTAAATAATTATTTTTAAAGCATCCTTAGTTAAACTCATATAGTTTATCATTATTCTAGAGGAAAGGAGCATTATTTTATTTAAAAAAAATCTAAATTTTTTATTTCTCTTTCAAAGTAGTTTTGATAAAAATGGAAAACTAAATTATCTGAGCCTGTATTTAATTAGGGACAGTCATATCAGAAAGTCAATCTGCAAAGCTCGTTTCATGGGCCACAGGACACAGACACAAGTCCTCTTCTCTTACACTGACGAGTGCAAGGGAGCATCCTGGGCTTCTATTATTTAAGAATTCAAATGTCCAAGACCTGAGACAAGAGGGTTCTATGCATACACGTGTCTGTACATGTACCATCTGTTCACAGCGTTGCTAGGTTTTGTGTTCTACACTTACCTATTTTCCTACTTTTCCTTCTACAATAGATTCAGGCATTCCAAAAATGAATCTATCTCTTTGATATATTTTTAAATTTTACATGAGGGAATAGAAGAGGTAACATAAACTGTATCAATAAAGCAGAAAGGTCTTGGTTATTAAGCCAGTTGAGAAATAAAAAGCACTCATTAGTAGCCAAACTTAGCAAACCCAAAGTGACATGAAATCAATGCTGCTGGGGACAGGCACATGCAGACATAACGCTTCAAGCTTCTACTGCACAGTGGGAATGGCTACACATGGGGGAGAAGGCAGGCTGTAAAGAGGACTTCAAGAGTTACGAGGCAGACAGTCCTTAGGCGTACTGAAAACAGGATTAACACTTCAACCTCATCTTTTATCAAGTGTGAATACTTCCTCTCCCTTACTAAATACACACCTATGAATGTAGTGTGTGTTCTATGGTGTAACAGGCGAAGAAAGCATTATCCATCCTGAAAAGGAGTTGTCCATTTCAAGTTTGTAAAAAAGGAAGAGAAAGTAGGTTGTTTGTGTCCCAGGGATTTAAAGATAGATGGTGGTGTGAGGATAATGAGGAATCCCTCCTAAAGTAAACCTCATCAGGCCACACACGGGCATTTTCTACTTTTGTCCCGGGAGAGCTGTTTCATAGAGATTTAAAATTAATCGTGTATAACCTAGGTATCACAAGTTAACTGTAACATTTCTGGCTGGTTTTAGAATATTTCCTATCAGATTTCAAACTGCTTGTTTCTTATGGACCACAGTAAGTGAGAGGCACATTTTGGATAATGTAAGAGCAAAAGGTTGGTCTTTACAATCTGTACTTCTGAATAGAGAAAATGAGATGTTCTTTTTTTTTCAGTAAGCCCACATCTTTTCCCTTGGGAGAACACACTGTTCTTATTGGATACTGGGGGAGTAAAACTCAGTAAGCACAATCTTGTAAGAGACCGTTAACAGAATATAGATCAGTATCAGCAACCACCAAATACATACAATACGTACGGCTTTCAGTCTTTTTACGGCGTCTTCACAGATGTGCATTCCTCTTGATTCTTCAACTTCTACATGGCCAAGGTACTGTGGAGAGAAGGAAGGAGTCAGTCAGTCAGTCAGTCAGTCAGCCCACTGGTGTTTACTGAGAAGCTATTATCTAGTAGACAGCTGATGACAAAGAGGTAAACTTCTGTATTCAAGAAACTCCCAGCTGTTGTAGAAAAATGAAGGTAATCTTAATTTTATTCACTCAGTATTTTCATAGGAATAAAATTTAGAATATTTCAGAGTTATCAGGGGAATAAATGAAAAGGCACCTGATAGACTAAATGTTACACGAACCTATGCGATCAGTAGCATAGTAACCTAAGTGAGGTTCAATTCCTCTCTCTGCACACATAAAAACAATGCTAAGACAGAGTTCCTCATCTAGCAATAAAAAGGACTAACAGGACCAGCAAGACGGCTCAGCTGGGAAGGTGCCTTCTGACCTCTACCCATGCACCACAGGGAATTCTACCCCAAAGAGGAGAAGGAAAGAACCAGGTAGGAGACATCCAAGAAGGGAATATTAAGGAGCACAAAACTTGGGAAACTGATCCCACTGACTTGCTTTTGAAGTCCTGGGCTAACCTTGGACTGTACAAGTAAGGATCTGCTCCTATAACTGGTATATCAAACCCTTTCGGAGCTCAACCAACAGACAGAGCATTTCCCAGGTTCCCTGTAACCAACAGGTGGTGTACATATGACACGCTTTGAAAACTTGATGGATACAATTAGCATACCTAAGTTAAAAAAAAAACCAAAGTCCTCCAAAATTTAGAATTTTTTAAGTACAGATATGAAACCCAAGTAGTAATGTCCACACATGACCTCATGTTGTAAGTCATAGACAAAATTCAGGTATACTAAAAATACTGCATATAATTACCTTTAGAATATATGTATAAGCCATATATGACACATGAATATTTACACTTAGACTTTAACTCTATCCATAGGATATCTTACTATGGTTGCATGCAAACAGTAGTTTTAAACGTTCTGAAAAACACTTCTAGTCCTATGCATTTTTAGATACGGGATATAAAACAAATGTAGTTACCTACTTATGACATAGGATACAAAAAACAACCGTTAGCTATTTACTTATAAGTGGATGACACGTCGGGCGGTGGTGGCGCACACCTTTAATCCTAGCACTTGGGAGGCAGAGGCAGGCGGATTTCTGAGTTCGAGGCCAGCCTGGTCTACAGAGTAAGTTCCAGGACAGCCAGGGCTACACAGAGAAACCCTGTCTTGAAAAACCGAAAAAAAAAAAAAAAAGTGGATGACACGTCACAGTTACTATGTAGCTACGGATGACTTTTGACTTCTAACCCTACTTGTATCTTTCAAGTGCTGGGACTACAGGCATGTGCTACTATATCCCCTCACAGCGCTGGGACTGAACCTGTGGCTTTATGAAGCTAGACAAGTGATCTACCAACTAAGCTATATCCTCGGGTGCTCTCCCTTAAAAAAGACTGAAATAGGTACCTGGTCTTACAATACAATATTCAGCTGGCATATGTCAAAATCATGCATTTAATTCATCTCTGGGGAAAAATAATCTATGGTTACCAACATAAAGATTTTAAAGCAGTTATAAAAAAGCATTCAAAGAATCAATGGTCAATTGTCTTGAAATAAAAAAATAGAAGATCTCAACTAAAAAAAATAGAATATATATATATACACACACACACACACACACACACACACAAAATGTTTAACAATAAGAAAACCACATTAGACACTCAGTAGAACAGTGGAGACAATAACCTCTGAACCTGAAAGCTGATCGATTGTCATGAACTTCATAGCTAGCATCACATATACTTATGAGAAACCAGAGGCCCTTACCCTGATATGAAAACATAGTTGAAGAGCGTATTGCTAGGTCATGTGGTACTCGTATGTCTGGTTTTATAAGAAACTGTTACTACCTTCGTTCCTGAAGGGTCTGTACCACGTTCACTCCTCACCTGCCATAAGTAAGTGTCTGGAGAATGCACTTTGACTCAGGGTTTTTACAGAAGACAGTTAAACTCACATTGATCAAATGCAATCTGGCTAAGGATGAATATGCTCACTACTATTATTATTTAAAACACGTTTATGTGTCTGAATGTTTACCTGCATAATGTATGTGTACCACTTGCACGCCTAGTAACCACAGAGATCAGAAGAGGACAGTAGAACCCATGGAACTGGAGTTCTGCATGGGTGTGAGCTGCCACTTGGGTGCTGAGATCTGAACCTGGGTGTATGGCAAGATCAAGTGCTTTTAACCACCGAGTGATCCAGACACAATTTAACAATTTTTAAGAGTATAATTCAGAGGCCAACAAGATAAGTCAGTGGGAAAAGACTCATGCAGCCAAGCCTAAAGATCTGAATTTGATCCTTAGGACTCACATGGTGACCCCGGGCATGTGCAGAGGCAGATGTATTGTGTGCATAGGCATGCATGTGTATACACAGAGGAAATGGTAAAAAAAATTATAAAAGTTCAATTCAATAGCATTATTATATTTAAAATGCTACTGTTTACATTTATTTATATCCTTAACTTTTTAAAATAATTTCAAACACAAACTCAACTATTAGGCAATGGCTCCTCCTTTCTCTCTACCTCTCAATTCACGGTAACTTCTAATCTTCTCATCTTTAAGAACTAGCTTAATGTAGAGATTTCATTTAAGTGAAATTACATAGTCTTGTTCTTTGTGTTTAGCTTATTTCACTTAGTTTAATATTTTAAGATTCACCATGGAGTACTACACATCAGATGCCTTTCAATTCCAAATAGTAGCTCACTGCATACATTACATTTTGCTTAGTCCTCTGAAAACCAACACCTGGCTTGTTTCCACTTTTTTGCTACTGTGAATAAAGCTGCAGTGAAGACTGGTGTATACAGATCTATATGAACTCTTGCTTTCCTTCCTTTGGGCATCTGTCCAGGAGTGACCGACCTGCTAGGGCCACACTTTCTTTAACATGAAGGACATGACAACTGTATTCTGCGGTCACATCACCAACCATTCCCGACAGCAAGGTGTGACTTTTGTCAATTTCATTAACATATAAAACTGTCCATGTTTTCTACTTATTTCAACATATTTAAATACTATAGATATAATTCCTATAGGGTTTGGAAACACTGGTCCACGAGACCATCTCTACTTAGTCCTTTAGAGAAGTATCAATTTTTAAAAATAGCTTTCTCATTTTACTCATGGTTTATTCAACTTTCATTTTTCTGCTTTAGGCAATTTTAACAATATATGAATCTAGAATACTCATAGCTCACTAAATTTTCAAAATCATTAGCATAAGTCATAAAATGCTTACATAACTTAATTTCTTTGAGCCTGTGGTAGCATCTCCCTACATCCTTCTCTCTAACGTGTATATATTATATATGTCCACATACTTTTGCTAGTGTATGTATACCTACATATGCACATACACACTTGTATTTTCTTTTTCTTAAGCTAATTATTATTACTGCCTCCAACTTATTTAACATCTCTGATTCCATTTTATATAACAAAATGAGAGGGTAGGTAGGCCTTTATGAGTTTCTAGAAATGAATACAAGATGTTCTAATCATTCTCATTCTACCATGTAACTCAACCAGTTCAAAAGGCCACATGTGACTATTTATGCCAACAATAACAAAGAAAGAAGACTTGGTAGAAAGCAAAGAATAAAAATATTTTATATTGTGCTGACCCTTAGTGGTGTTATCTATTTACAATGTAGAAATGGAAATCAGCCCCGAGTGTCAGTGGACTGAGAAAACATGCCAATTGAAACAAACATCATTTCAAGGTCTCTTTTCTTCTCTGAGACACAATCTCACTGAAAAACTGCAAATGACTTATGCCTTAATGTCTGAAATATTTGACACTGGAATTTCTTTTATTTATGCCTTTGCCAAACTCTCTGAGTAAGGAACTTTTATTCATAAAAATGTGCATTAGACAACTACTATGGGGAATTGCATCCTTCGTGAATTAAAACATTTTTCCCTTTCTTGAAAAAAAAAAATTAAAACTTAGATCCTCTGGCCCCACTTTGGTAATGTTATCCATGATGCAAGCCTAAGTAGTTCCCAGCAGCAGCAAGAAGCAACACAATCATCACACACTTGTAACAAACTATAAAGAACTGCATTATGGGGCTGGAGAGATGGCTCAGTGGTTAAGAGCAGTGACTGCACTTCCAGAGGTCCTGAGTTCAAATCCCAGCAACCACATGGTGGCTCACAACCATCTGTAATGAGATCTGACGCCCTCTTCTGGTGTGTCTGAAGACAGCTACAGTGTATTCATATATAATAAATAAATAAATCTTTAAAAAAAAAAAAAAAAAGAACTGCATTATGCATATATAGATAATATTCATATAGCAAATGCAGTGCACAAATGTACAGGAAACACTGTCAAAGTGCTATGTGCCTTTAACCCGTCAAATTAAAACATTCTCATCTTTAAAACTTTTAAATTCCAACTCAGTCAGTCATGACACACTCAGATTTATTAAATATAATTGTGAAATTCAGTACTGGAAAAAACTTGAGAGATCCAAACTTTTCCTTTAACTGTCAATAAAGTTAAATGAGAAGCTTAAGTCCTACTAACTAGTAAACTCTCAGAATCAAGAAGAGAGCCCAGGTCTTTCTCAATTACCTGACACTACCTCTCTGCTAAAGCACAGGCGTAACTGTCCTGTTTAAGTAATGGCTCATAGTTTACTGCTCTTACACGCACTTACTTAATGATATTCTTCCAGACAAAGTAGGCAATCCGAGCAGTATCCATTTTAGTAACTCTGCCCCAGCCCCATAGGGTTTCTCTGTGTAGCTGGTCTCTAACTCGCAGAGATCCACCTGCTTCTGCCTCCCCAGTGCTGAGATTAAAGGTGTGTACCACCCTGCCTGGCCCCCGTTTTCTTTCTTTAAAGTACACTTTTTTGTGCCTCTGTATGTAGTAGGTGTAGGGAGAGGCGTGCATGCATACATGTATGTACCATGGTGCAAGTATAGAGGTCAGAGGACAACTTGCAGGAATCAGTTCTCTCCTTCCATGTAGAGAAATTTTAATCCAGTGACATGGCTGTTTGGGAAGGTAATCACATCCAAAGAAAGACCTTCTAGGTCCATATGATCCGGCCTGAATGCAGACATACCCTTAGTACATACATAATAGCTAACAATGAAGGTAAGGCCAGTTTGTAGAAGGAAGCAACCATGTTTGAAAGTGACATTTAATTGAGGGGCAGATAAAGTGAAGAATCAGAAAAATTTGACAGAATGAGTCAGAGATAGGAAATGCCCAACTCACATGAGACAGCAGAAGAAAGAGAGGCCACTTAGGAGCAGCACAGAGTGAATCAGGAAGGGAGGGCAGTTCAGTGAGTGCAGCTGAGTTGAGTTCAGGCGATGCAGCGTTCAGTTTCACTGAGTTCATGCAGTCAGTGAAGTTCAGTTCAAATCAGAGGCAGTTTTTCCAGCCCAAGCAATTCAGTGAGAAGCCAAGAGATGCCAGATTGAATCAGTCAGCTTGGAGAGGAGTTTGAACCAGAACAGCTGAGTTAAACCAGCCAGCCAGAGTTTAGAAAGAACTAGAAAGGGTGAGCTTATTTAGCAGTAAGCCTCCAAGATGACAAATACATCTGACAAATAAAAGTGACTCTTACACTTCCACTATGTAGGTCCTGGAAATCAAACTCCGGGTTTGTCTGGTTTCGTGGTGAGTGCCTTAGCCCAATAAGCCACCTGCTCAGTCACTTTTTTTGCCCCTCCCTCCCTCCCTCCCTCCCTCCCTCCCTCCCTCCCTCCCTCCCTCCTTCTCTTCCTCCCTCTCTCTGGTTTTTCAAGATAGGGTTTTTCTGTGTAGCCCTGGCTGTCTTGGAATTCACTCTGTAGACTAGGCTGGCCTCCAACTCACAGAGATCCACCTGCCTCTGCCTCCCAAGAGCTGGAATTAAAGCTGTGCACCACCACTGCCTGATCTTTTTTGCAACTGAATGAATTAATAATAATACTAAATTCAGACAATGATCACCAACGGCTGATGTACCCCAAAAGTATAGCAAACTATTTTGTATGTTTAGGCCCACCCTACCAGTGAAATTGTGTGTGTGTGTGTGTGTGTGTGTGTGTGTGTGTGTGTGTATTTGTTTCACGGGGAGATAAAAGCTAAAAAATAAACCCTCTAAAATCAACAATTCAAAAAAAACTTGTTAATAAGCAAGGTGAGTTTTTGGCATTTTAACTTCAGTAAGGGATTTAGGAACTACATGAGAGAAAAAAGGTCTATGGAACACCCCATGCTCTCGGATGATACTCTAGAGAGTACACCCTGGGAACAGAAGGATATCAGAAGTAGAGAGCCCTTCCCAAGTAACACTCCACGTTTGTTTGTTTATTTGTTTGGTTTTATGAGACAGGCTGTTGCTGAGGATGACCTTCAAGTTCTAACCGCCTGCCTCTATCTCATGTATGCTGGGATCAGAAGCTTATGCCAACTGTATCTGGCCAGGCTTGCTTATTAAGTTAAAATCTGTCAAAAATATTATAAGGAAAAAAAATTAACAGGCCCAAATGTCTCAAAACAGTGATATGAACTTTTTGAACAAGATATTAGCATATAGAATTTAGCTAGGCCTTCAATAAACTCCTTGGTCATAATAAGCATTTATCAAATTGAGATTCCAAGAATGTATAGTTAGTTGATTTCTAGAATATAAAGTAGTAGTACTCACCTATAGTATATGACTATAAAATATGAACACTTGTGAGGCAGAGGCAGGAAGGTCCTCTGTGAGAGTAATAAGTGCTTATAACCTTTGAAACATCTCTCCAGCCCCAAATCCTGGTTTGCTTGGGGTTTTTTTTGCTGTTGTTGTTGCTGTTTTTGGTTTTTTGTATTACATTTTGTTTATTTTATGTGCCTTTGAGAGCAGAAGTTCCATGATGCTATGTCTGCTCAACTCTTTAATGGTTTCCCATTTCACCTAAATAAAAGTCAGAATCTTTAAAATGGAATTGGGCTTTGGTAATCACAGAACTCAAGAGAGTGAGGCAGGAGAATCATGAGTTTGAGGCTATCCTGAGCTATGTAGCAATACTCTGTATCCCCCAACTTCCATCTCCAAAACATTCTAGGCAAGTGATTTTTCAGTATTTAAGGATGGTAATGAGGGCAACTGTAGTAACAATAACTGGAAAACATTACTTCTAGCTAGTAGACAAGGGCCCACGAATGAATAAATGACACATCTAATACTGGACACTTGTTATACAGACAAAGCTTACTCAGAGTTATCTTCTATTGACTCTAATTCCATTTTACATATGCACACATGCAGTGACTTTGCACCAATGTAACTGCTAAGCCAATCAGGAGAAGACTGTACATGCCATATACA
>NW_021605140.1:383925-404444 GCF_004785775.1 Grammomys surdaster | reverse complement strand
TAAGCCAATCAGGAGAAGACTGTACATGCCATATACACATGTAACTGTTAAGCCAATCAGGAGAAGACTGTACATGCCATATACACATGAGAGCAAAATTTACTACTTCTTCATATATATAACAGTGTAAACATGGTACCATGTAAACAGTAATTTAGAATTTATAAAGAGTATTAGATCAAAGAATACAGCTAGTAGGTGTGATATTATTTGAAAGTACTAAACTAACCAACATGCTTTCATGACTACCTGCTCCTCTGGCTCTGCATACAATGGCTTTCTCGGCGCCTCTTACTATGCCAGGTGTGTCTTGCTGAAGAGCCACTCCATTTGTTGGTCCCTTGTCTACATTCTGTTTCCTTCAATACCTGAAATGCTTATTTTCTGAATTTCTTTGGGTGTTTTCTGAAATGACATTTTGTCCCCTAAGGAGGACTTCCATAACCAACATATTTTAAACCGTATCTACCCCCATTTATTTCTTTTATACACAGTTCCTTCCTGGTACATCAGATATTCTGTTTCCTCGCACTCTAGCAAACACTACCATGAAAACACTATGCAGAGATCTTGTCTGTGCTGCTCACTGTATACCTAGTACCAAGAACACTACTTGGCAGACAGCAGACATTCAGCAATTATCTGTCAAACATATCAATGAATCAATAGCTCCAAAGAGAAGAAATTGTAGGACATTCCTTAGATTGGCATTAAATTTAATGCCTAATAACAAAAATTTTTAGAGAAAACTCAATATATAGAAGATATAATTATTATTTATAGAAGAGAATGTAAACATTCCAAAAATGTGAAAAAATGAAATAAAAATATCTGATATAAGTTTGAAAATAAGTGAAAGTGTTTCATTTTTTGATTTCTTGATGGAACATCAAGATAACCATCTAGCATGACGGAACAAAAATGTAAGTACAGAAAACAAGAGTAGAACTAAAGTAATCTGACCACAGATGATGGGGAAAGAGTTTAAAAGTGAAGACAAGAAGACTGCAGGGCTAAACCATGATAAAAGTGAAGCAAACAATTCATTGAGCCCTGGCTCAGAGTGGGGAGGAGAGGTGCTGCTTTTGTTGGGTAGTGCTGGAAATAAAACCCTACCTCACTAAAAGGAATTTAATTCCTGGTCACTGAGGATCTTCAGATGTCTCAGGACTTGTGTTCTCATTAGAAGTGGTCTTACTTGGCCAGGCCTGATAGTGTAGCTTCTGGGAAACCTCACCTACTTGGGAGCTGAGGAAGGAAGATCACAAATTCAAATCCTACCAGGACTACAGAGTAAGTTCAAGGACAGCCTAGACAAGTTAGTGAGATCCTTTCTCAAATAAGTAAAAAGAAGGCAGGGATGTAGCCCAGTGGTAGAGGGCTTGCCAAGCACACTCAAGCCCCAAAGGTCAGTTCCTAGTAACCCCACACCCAACGCAATCCACACACAGACTGTTCTTATTCACACTCATTCCAGATTACGTAGCACAAATCCTTATTTAAATAACTTAAATACAAAAAGAAAAATCACCAACTGCAATCTTTTTTTTCTCACTTAATTCTATCATTGCAGCAGAATACAAGGAGGTTAATTTTGGAAGGCTCCTTCATTAGCCTGCATCATGGGATTGCATAGCTTATTGGCTTATGATTTTTTTGTTTGTTTTGTTTTTTTTTTTTTTTTTTTTTTTTTTTTTTTCCCCACAGAGAACCATAAAGGCATTTGTGTTTTACCTTAACTGGGAAGCTACACTTTCCAGTGCGGACTCCTTCTTCATCTGTCTGCCACTGATGTGGACGGCTGGCTTCTGGGACATAAACATCTTTCTTTCTCCTGAAACTTTGCCGTAGTTTGTTCATGTTAACTTTTACAACCTGAAGACACAGTGAAGAAATACCAAACAATTACATTCTTACACAACTTCAGATGACCATTTTAGCACAAAACCCATCATCCCAAACTCTGAAGGCCCATATATCACTCTGAAGGGTGATGGCTTAGTACATTAGCACACTTCCTCTCAGAGTGACAGTGAGTCTAAAACAGCTCTCATTCCGCTTTTTAAAGACAACTTTGGTTCCCTCCAATGACAACTGCCCCCAACGAGGGTGGCCTTGAACTTTTCATTCGCTACCTCTCAAATGTTGGGGTTACAGCCATGTACTACTGTGCTTCAGTTTACTTGGTGCTAAGGACTGAATCTAAGATTTTGTGCCTGCTAGGCACACATTTTGCCAACTAAGTTGCATGTCCAGCTCTCCGTCCGTCCATCCGTCCGTCCATTCTTTCTGTGATCTTGTCCACCAATTTCTACCTGTTTAACATCTACTTCACTCTGCCCCTTCTCCCACGGTTCATTCATTCTCAAGCTCTATCTCACCCCTCATTTGTTGTTGTCTTTATTACTGGTAGTCAAGGGAAAGATATGAGTATTCCTGATTTGATGAATATTAGGTAAGAGGCAGGACAGCTCAGGCTGCTTGGGTGAACAGTCACTCTTCTTCTTGTCTGTAGGGCAAGTGATTAAAACTATAGCCCTGTACATCCCAGGCAAACACTGTGTCTTGGAGCCTTTCCCAGTCACTTTTCTCTTTTCCTATTTAATTCTGCTCACTCCTCATGGAACCTGATGGGGATGGAACCCAAAGGCAAAGGCTACCTCCCCCAATCCCTGCTTTTTCTTTGTGGTGGCTTTGCTTAATTACTGTCTGAATCTAAAATATTTCTTTGTTTACATTACCTACCTACTCCCAGTGAAATATAAGTTCTACAAGGACAGGATTCTATCCCGTTCCGTGTTCGTGCCCTGGTGTCCTGGAGCTGACCAGTAGAGGAGTGGCTCACATACACTTACTGAATGAACGCTGTTCCACAAACACTCATGACTAATAAACAATGCCGGAGGCTCCGGTCAAATCTAGCTTCTGTACCTGGGCACCTGACATAAGGGAAAGAACTCTGTAAGCTTTACAATGAGAAAGACCTGAGTGTGAATGCTGTGCTGCCATAGATGGTGATGTGACCGAGGCAAGAAATTAAAAGTTAAAATCCTTAGTTTAGACTTCTGTCAGTTATGGTAGTAACTGTTACCTTCCAGGGTCACTGTGAGGTTCAGAAATAATGTTACCTAAAATGGCCAAATGTTTTAAGAGGGGACTCTTGTTGCTGGGACTAGCTTTGAACTCTTGGTCTCAGGTAGACAGGTCTGTATTTGGCCAGTGTCCAAATCAACTATTCTGAAACTTTTTTATCTAACTTATTGCAAAAGGCCATTACTTAGACTCTGCTTCAAATAAAGGTTCATTTCATTCATTCTAATCTGTTCTGATTACTGTCAGTTTTCTAAAACATCAATCTGACTGTGCAACCCTCTACTTTAAAATTCTCTTAATTGGCTCACATCACCTTCAAAGTCTCAATGTTCAGCATGGCAAACATGTCTTAGGCCTTCTCTTACCAGCCCCCATTCACATGTTAAGTTCCAGCTACATTAAGCTACTTATAGTCCCCTACAGCCATATTTTTCTTCAGTGCCACTGTCTACACAGAAAGAATATTTCAGTTTGCCTCCTGTAAAAGTCTACTCATGTTCAGTGTAAGCCCAAGAGACGACAGCATTTAACAAAACAGTTAAATTGTTTTTTTTCTTAGACGTCTTTACCTGGCCTTGGTCCTTCTACTTCCACATGATTCCATTTAAGCGTTTTGCTGACTTTTATTACTGTCCATTAGAACCTGGCACAATTTCTACCTCCTTAACAGTAAGCTGTATCCTACTTGTTTAAATAGTACCTACCCCTGAATCCTAATGTGGTGCCTGTCGTGCATGGCATACTGTAAATTTGAAGAAACAAAAAACGACCTCCATAATGCTAAGACTACTCTGTAGGTAGGAAAACACTACAAAATGATCAGAGCTGGAAAAGACCAGAGATATAAAAGCCCACTGACAAAAGAGGATTACCCCACTGTCTAGACTAGAGATATAAAAGCCACTGACAAAAGAGGATTACCCCACTGTCTAGACTAGAGTACTGGCAGAATTTATTCACTTTCTAGCACAGATGTATTACTGTAGCATTTTTGGTTGCTAAATAACACAATGAAAATGTCAAAAAAAATTGGTGTCACTAGCTTACCACTTTTAGTACTCAAATGGTTTGCTATCAGTATTTGTCATGATTCTTTACTCATGCTTTAAGTAACCACGAGAGTGCAGTGGAAAGACCCACCGGCCACTGCTTGTTTAGAAGGAAAGTTAAGGAGTCTGGAGGATTGGACACAACTCTGAGGAAAGGCTTCAGGCTCCCGTCACAATTTCAGAGATCTATCTTATTGGATTTCCATGTAAAAAGTTTAAGGAAAAGGTTTTACAGTTTAGGGCAATTTAAATAGTAATGACAAAACATTCCTAAGATAAATTTGAAAGGTAAAAATATGTAATTATGATATCTTGCTTGCTAGCGCTTAATAAACAACTACCACTGGCCTAAAGACAAAGGTCCTAGTTGAACATAGGCGATAAATATGTTTTTAAGTATAAAAATTAAGAATTAAGCTGGGCGGTGGTGGCGCACGCCTTTAATCCCAGCACTTGGGAGGCAGAGGCAGGTGGATTTCTGAGTTCCAGGCCAGCCTGGTCTACAGAGAGAGTTCCAGGACAGCCAGGGCTATACAGAGAAACCCTGTCTCAAAAAACAAAACAAAACAATAACAACAACAAAAAAGAATTAGCCAGGTGTGGTAGCACACACCTTTAATTCCAGCACTTCGGAGACAGAGGCAGGTAAATCTTTGTGAGTCTGAGTCCAATCTGGTCTACATAGTGACTTCCAGGGCAGCAAGGGGCTATACAGAGAACCCCTGTCTTGAAAAATCTAGAGGGAAAAAAAAAAAGAGAGAGAGAGAGAAAGAAAGAAAAGAGAATTATTTTGCAGGCAGAGGCAGGCGGATTTCTGAGTTCAAGGCCAGCCTGGTCTACCAAGTGAGTTCCAGGACAGCCAGGGCTACACAGAGAAACCCTGTCTTGAAAAACAAACAAACAAAAAAAAAAAAAGAGAGAGAGAGAGAGAGAATTATTTTGCTCTATAGGCTAATCTTTTTAAAGTTCCATTATACTACAATTTCCAAAGATAACTATATACAATTGTCAAAGAGTGTACACATGTATATGCATGTGTGCGTGTTTATGTGTGTGTTTACGCACACATCCACACCTGCATTTATCAGCATGTGAATGCCTCAGGTCCTCAGGCTTGGTGGCAAGTGATCCCACGGAAGAAGCTGTGTCACTGTCCCTAGAAAATCTTTTATTCCCCTTAACTGTTCTGTAAAGGACTGATGCCATGACTCTTATCTCTTCTGTGCTTCTCTCCTCCCCAGACTCCTCTCTACGCCAGCATTCCTCTAGTTTAACGTCATCAATTTGTTGACTCTCAAGGGTTTCTTCTACTTCTTCCAGTCGTTGAAAGTACTCCGTAAATAGCATGGTTCAACTGTGCTCTCTTATTCATGCTACCATTCTTTAAGAAATAAGACAAACCATCCCCCCATCAGTACAATTTTTCCGCATTTGTACTTTTTAGTTCCCGTCCTTTCATTCAAGTTCATTATGGGCATACTGATGTTGTCTCACACACACTAATACCTTAAATCATCCCCTTTCCTCTCATTCCTAAAGACCTCATCTTCGCCTCAGTTTATGTGGTTCGATGAAAACAGAAAGCTTACCATGTGCTGATGTAGCCCTATTGTTAAAACTAGTGCAGAAATTAGTACGACTACTTCCTTGACTTTAAGTGACTCTCTATAATAATAGAGAAACCCTGAAGCCTGGATTTCCTATAAGCAGTCACAATGTAAGTCAAGTTTTAGGAACCAAAATTAGCGACAGATGGTGGGGTATAAGAATAAAACGTATTTCAAGTAGAGGCAATGTGGTGGTTTGAATATGCTTGGTCTAGGGAGTGGCACTTTTTGGAGGTGTGGCCTTGTTGGAGGAAGTGGGTCACTGTGGGCGTGGGCTTTAAGACCCTTCTGTTGTAGCTGCTTGGGAATGAGTCTTTTCCTGTTTGCCTTTGGAACAAGATATTGAACTCTCAGCTCCTCCTGCACCATGCCTGTCTGGATGCTGTCATGTTCCTTCCTTGATGATAATGGACTGAACCTCTCAATCTGTAAGCCAGCCCCAATTAAATGTTTGTCCTTCTTCTAAGAGTTGCCTTGGTCATGCTGTCTGTTCACAGCAATGAACCCTAACTAAGACGGGCAACTATGTCAACAAAAGTACAGATGCCAAAAATCCAATATTTGGGGTGGCGCAGCAAGGAGTAGCAGAGATGAGGCCAGAAATCTAAAAGGAACTAGGATTTATGGGAAATCAGAAGCTGCGTAAAGGATTTAAATCGTGACTGGGATGATCAGACTTGTGATTTGGTTTAACTACTCTGCTAGTAATATGGAAAAACAAATCTGAAAGTGGAGGACTTACAGACAAGTTATAATGAGAACTTAAACTAGGGTACTGGTGGTGGCCTTGGTGGAGACAAGGGAACAGAAAAACACAGAAAAGCAGTAGTGAGAAGAGAGTGAAGTTGATACAACTAAGCTCCAGAATTTTTTCCCCCAAGATCTGTTAGACCTGTTAAATCTCAGACCCTTTCATAGGGGTTGCTTAAGACCATGAGAAAACACCTATACTTACATTATGATGCATAACAGTAGCAAAGTTAAAGTTATGAAGCAGCAATGAAAATAATTTTATGGTATGGTTCACCACAAAATGAGGAACTGTATTAAAGACTTGCAGCATTAGAAACGTTAAGAGCCACTGTGTTAAACCATTAATTAGCTTCTGAACTACAATTGGTCAAGTTGATAAACTTAGCCTAACATATTCAATTCTATCTCTGGTTCAGTGCTTCACGCAGGCAGTGAGCCAAGGGAATGGCAACACAGTATAGCTTCATCACAAACAGGCAATTAACACATGTACTTACAGAGCAAATAAAACTCATTTTAAAAGTTCATAGCTTCTGTTAGAAGTTCATTTACAGGCAGATTCAGGGGAAACTAGACAAAACAAAGTGTTTGTTTATTTATGCACTTGTGTCTTGTTTTTGAGATCAGGGCTTACATAGCACAAGCTGGCTTCGAACTTTATGGGTAGCTGAGGATGACCTCAAACTTGGATCCTTCTGTTTCTGCCCTCCCAAGCACTGGATTGCAGATCTATGATAATACAACCAGCCAGTCAGCTTAATGTTTCTTTTCTTTTTCTCTTCTTTCCTTTTTTTCTGAGTCCTACTTTTCAAAGGAAACAATTTAGCTCTCATATAAATTTAGCTTTTGGTATATTTGAGTTGGCTTATATTTCAGTTTAACTTTAAAGAAATAGGCTGTGTGTTGGGATGCCATGAATGCTGTATTACTTATGTAAGAAAAATCTCCCATTTACAGCACTTTCCAAGAAAATAAATATAAGAAAATAATAAAACTAAAAATTATTTGCTCTATTAGCTGTCAGACAAAATATTTTAAAACAACTTTAACCCTTGGCTGTCTCTAGCTGGCATTTGAGAATAAAGCAATGACAGTTTGAATGTCCCAGTTCTCTACCCACACGCTCCTCAGTCCTGTTTAGCATTTAGATCACATTCTTCAGCAGTCACCCACAAGGTTCAGGAGTCATTTAAGGTTACTTACAATTCTGCATATGTTATATGCTTCCTTTCCCAAGGCCCTTTACTTACAAATCCACCCTTGTTTTATACAGTAGCCTATGATCTAATATTTATTTTGGGTATCTTGCTTATGTATTTTCATCTTCCCACTTATCTTGTTCACAAATGTTTAAATACAGGATTTCACTATTCACTCCTTAAAGATAATAATAGCCAGACTAATGACACAAGCCTACAATCCCAGAACCAGGAGGCAGAGACAGGCAGATTTCTGTGAGTTCAGAACCAGCCTGGTTCACAAAATGAATTCCAGGCCAGCTAGGAATTTCACAGTGAAACCCTGTCTCATAGTTTCCTCAGTATCTACCTGTGTTCAAAAAGGCCAGTGCTGGCTTATGGGTATTCCAATTGGCTGTTGAAAGACAATTCTAGCACAAATACTGATTTTAATAGTGCATTAAAAACGTATAATACAAGTCTAGATCCTCAGAAAAATGTGGGTGACCCCCGGTCACTGTCATTGAGTCACACCTACCCCTTGCCCTTACTTTGTTTTTCTTAAATATTTCTACTCTCTTTTCTCCATCTACTGTCAGAATAAAGACCAGTCTCAGCAATCAGACTATCGACATTCCAGAAAATGTTAATATCACTCTGCCAGGGCATGCGGTCATTGTGAAGGGACCCAGGGGAACTCTGCTGAGGGACTTCAATCACACTAATGAAGAGCTGAGTCTTCTTGGATAGAAAAAGAAAAGGCTCCAGGCTGACAGATGATGGGGTAACAGAAAACTGGCCACTGTCAGAACCATCTGGTGTCATGTTCAGAACATGATCAAGGGTTATGGTGGTTTAAATATGCTTAGCCCAAGGAGTGGCACTATTAGGAGGTGTGGCCTTGTTGGAGGAAGTGTATCACTGTGGGGGTGGGCTTTGAGACCCTCCTCCTAGCTGCCTGGAAACAGTCTGCTCCTGGTTTTTTTTTTGGATGAAGATGTAAAACTCTCAGCTCCTTCTCTAGCACCATGCCTGCCTGGATGCTGCCACAATGATAATGGACTGAACCTCTGAACCTGTAAGCCAGCCCCAATTAAATGTTGTCCTTTATAAGAGTTGCCTTGGTAACGGTGTCTCTTCACGTCAAAGGAAGCCCTACTAAGACAAGGGCATTACACTGAGCTCCCATATGAGATGAGGTCCGTGTGTGCTCACTTCCTCATCAATGTCATTATTCAGGAGAATGGGTCTTTGGTTGAAATTCAAAATTTCTTGGGTGAAAAATACCTCTGCAGGTGTTGCTTGTTCTGTCTCTCTCTCTTTTTTTTTTTTTTTTTGGTTTTTCGAGACAGGGTTTCTCTGTATAGCCCGGGCTATCCTGGAACTCACTCTGTAGACCAGGCTGGCCTCGAACTCAGAAATCCGCCTGCCTCTGCCTCCCAAGTGCTGGGATTAAAGGCGTGCACCACCACTGCCCGGCCCTTGTTCTGTCTCTTGAACCCAGAAAGATGAATTAATCCTTGAAGGAAATGATAATGAACTTGTTTTAAATTCAGCAGCCGATTCAGCAAGCCACAATGGATAGCATCTATGTGTCTGAAAAGGGAACAGTGCAGCAGGCTGAGGTGCAAGATCTAAGTTACCTAGCTCCAGAAACAAGATCCTGATTCCAAGTACTGTGTGGGCTCTTTGGGACCAATAAAAGACTTATATTGGGGAAAAAACACGAAACAAAAATTTGAACCTGGAAATATTTAGTAAAAACAAAGTAAGGGCAAGGGGTAGAGTGTGACTCAATGACAGTGACCAGGGGTCACTCAACTTTTTCTGGGGAACTAGACTTGTATTATGTGTTGTTAAAGCACTATTAAGGCCGGTGAGATGGCTCAGCGGTTAAGAGCACTGACTGCTCTTCCAGAGGTCAGGAGTTCAAATCCCAGCAACCACATGGTGGCTCACAACCCATCCATGAGATCTGATGCCTTTCTATGGGGTGTCTGAAGACAGCTACAGTGTACTTACATATAATAAATAAATAAAAACATCTTTAAAAAACACTATTAAAATCAGAATTAGTGCTAGGATTGTATTTCAAGTCAACTGGACTACCCATAAGCCAGCACTGGCCACACAGATACTGAGGAAACTACCAGAAACTGCTAGCTCTGGCTTCTGAAGGTACAAATCCAGCTAAGGCCGCTTCAAACATTATGTAATAGGTTTTCTGCTATCACAAGCCAAAGTGAACCCTGCCTAGGCAGCCCTGTAAGCATCTGCACCTGCTTCCCTAATGTTGAAATCTTATACCCAGTAACAGTCTCTCAAGTAGTCTCTCCTTGCCTCTTTTAGCAGTGCAGCCCGAGCGGGCGAGCGGTAACATGAAGGAAAGTAGAGCAGATAACAAAGTAGCAGCAATGACAGAAACCACAGGACAATAGCCATGAGAGCTGAGCAGTCAGCAGGCCAAGCTGTGAAAGTGGCAGAGTGGCCAGGTGCACTGACATCTGCAAGGGGGGTGTGGCTTAAAGACTGGCAGCTGACAGTGGTGGAAGTGGTGAAAGATGGCCAGTAACTGCCTGCTTGACAATGGCATCAGTGATGATGGCCACAGCATAAAGAGACAGCTGAACAGTTCAAAGAGGTGGTCTGGGCAAGATGAGGATAGAGGGCTTCGGCTGAAGAAAGTAAAAAGACGAGATGGAGCCAGAGAAGTGACCCTGCTCTCCAGAAGAGTTTTAAAAAGCTGTCAAATTTTGAAATCCCAGTACCTAAGCCTGTCTAGAAGCTGCACCGCCAATTGCAACCCAGAACCTAGATAGGACCTCTAACACTTGCAGGCCCAATAGCCTCCTTAACTAGCACACGCACATGGGCTACTAACACTGGAGAGTGTCAGCACCACCCTAGGCTGCCTGCTGCCACTGTGAGCTATTCTCAAACACTGAGAGATGCAACAGCTAATAAGGCAGTACTTGAGGAATTCCTCCTGGCCTTGCCTGACTTTCTGGTACCTTACCAGAGCACTTACCTACCATGCATGAGGACCTGGCTTCAATTCTTAGCCCTTCAAAAACTCCACAACCAACCAAACATGACTCTTCTTGTAACTACAAAACTATCTTTGAAAGCTTAAATTATTATTCCTACTGTGCATGTATACATAACATGAGTGTGACTGCTGGTGTACAAGTGCCACAGCGTACCATGCGGAGGTCAGATGGTAACTTTTAGGGAGTCAGTTCCACTGTGGGCCCCAGGGATCAAACTCAGGCCATCAGGTTTACAAAGCAAATGCTTTTACCTGCTGAGCCATCCTGCCAAGCCCTAGTTTTATTTTTTAATTTAGAAAACAACTGGTGAACTGAATTCATGATTCATGAATACTTAAGTATATTTTAAGTATACTTAAGTAACATTTTATAGATTAAAAAATGCACAGGTATATACTCAAAGCCAGACACTGCAGTGCTAGCACATCTATAAGGCTAAGATGGGAGGATCATAAGTTCAAACCCAGCCTATGCTAAACAGGGAAACCTGAAAAAATAAAAGACAACAAAACAATATGGCCGTCACACGTTCATAGGCTGATTTCATAAGGAACATACTCAAGACTTACCTTTACTTAAAAAACAAAATTTAATTTTGTTCTATGTAGCAACAACTGATTTAGCAAGGAACATGTTGGTGACAAAGGGCAGAGATCCTGAGAAGGATAACCTACTTTTTATACTGACTTTTCTCTCTTCAGCATCTGTCAAGTGTAGGAAGGTGCTGGAATCTGGAGAGGCAGACTAGAATAAAAATATGCTCAGTTCCAAGACTGGGAAGTGAGAAGAGGGGGATGAGAAGAAGCGGAAAAGTGGCAGGCAGGAGGAGAAAGTAGGAAGCAAGAAGAGGGGAGGGAAAGAACGAGAGGGAAGAGGAGGAAAGGGCAGGACAGAAGTGTGTATCACTTCAGAAGTGTTTCTGCATCGTCTTCAGCTTTTATCCCTCTCGCCACTCTTACCTCACTTACATCCCTGCTCCCTAGCCAAAGCCATCAACAACACTTCTAAATCATCCCTCAGCCTGTCCACTGCTGTCTCCATCACCAGAACCACCACGGCCCAACTCAACTTCATCTCTTGTCTGGAGTATTACAAAGTGAAAACTAGGACTTATTTCTATTGGTCCTCTCTGATCAACCATAACGTTTTAGTCACTGTCTGACTGAGTGTAGAAGTCTGCTTTCTCTTTCCAACATGAGGGTCCCAGGGATCAAATTCAGATCAATAAACTCGGTGGCAGGTACCCTTACCTTCTGGGCCATCTAAAGTCCCCAAAATAATCTTTTAAAAAAAGATTATAGCACCATGTAAACATTGTAAACATGCACTGGCTTTCTAAATGTATCTTCAAATCATGTTAAAACTAAGCTTTTAGTGACTCAGATGCTTAAAACAGCATGCAGACATAAATATTCAGTAAATGTTTATATACTAAGGTATGGTCCCTGCCTGACTTTCAGCTTGGAATGGCAGTCTCCTTAAGTAAGTCATTATGGTTCTTTTGTTTCCTGAAGCTTATTTCCAGTTGGGGCCTGTTGTTCTTTTTCCTGAAATGTTTTCTTCTTGACTTTTCAAGAGCTTATTTCTTTGTCATACGTCCAAGTTTCACCTTCAATGTCCTCGACTGATGACATCAATGAGGTCATTTTCACATTCTAAATAACTTTCCTTATAATTCTTTTTTTAAAAAAAAAATAAAAGGATTTATCTATTTTAAAGGTTTTAGAATTATTTTTACATTTCTGTATATGAGTGCCTTGATTGCATATATGTCTGTGTACTATATGCATACCTGGCTCCCATAGAAACCAGAAGAGGATATCAGATCCTAGTGGAGCTGGGTTACGGGTGGTTATGAGCCTTCATCTGGGGGTTGGAAACTGAACCCAGGCCGACTGCAAGAGTAGCAAGCACACTCGATCACTGAGTCATCTCTCCTGTCCTTTACAATTCTTTTTAAAACAAATAAACAAACAAACAGGGTATCTGTATTATGTATCTCTGACTGTCCTAGAACTTGCTATGGTGGCCTAGGCTAGCCTCACAGAAATCCAACTACTTCCGTGCTTGGATTAAAGGTATGGGCTTCCACACTTAACCCCATTGTATTACACAACCCTTCATTTTTTTCAAAGTACTTTAACTGGTCACTAACATAAATGTTACAGTCTAACATCTTGTATCCAACAAAATACTGTGTAAGATGGAAGAAGAGTCAGGATAAGAAAATTTAACTCTATCCTTGGGCAAGGAATATGGTACTTGCCTAGCACGGATAAGACAGAGTTTGGGATAACCAAAGTGTGAATGTGTGTATGTGTACGCAAACATTTCATCCTTTACAGGTTTTGAATGATTTAAGTATATGAAGACAATAGAGAAAAGGGACGTTTCAAGTAGGATGAGGTAAAGAACCACACTGTACTGTACATGTAAAAATGTGTGTTTTATCAGAGGTCAGAGTTCGGAGCAATGCAGCCCTCATCTATAGGCAGTCAGGATACAGAGCCAAGGGAAACAATAATCTATGTCTTGGTCACCTCTAACAACACCAAGGTTTTTAAATGAATGACCTAATTGGTGGGCTAAGGAATCAAAATCCAAAAGCCCTAACTATCAAGACACTGGCTCACCACTGGCCTCTGTTCTTTATACTTGCTGGTTCTTCAGCCCTGACATGGAACTTGAGGTGGACTTTCCTTAGCCTATACATGCCTGCCTATCTGATCAGAATTACCCACTTATATATAAATTAACTAACCAGATTCATCCTGGCTTAGTATCTCATTGACATACAGATAGGACCAAACTTACCTGTTCCTAGGACACAAACACCCTCTGCTCCCAAAGCATTATTTGGCAACTCATTAGCGAGCTGATTCCTTCCTTCTCAATACCTCAGCTTGCCTGCCCTTCTTGTATTTGTCCCTGTTCCTCATTCTTCTTGATCATGAACCAGAAAACTTGGCTCTGACTCAAGAAACTAGTAACATAAGATACCATCAACTGCAAAATGTACCACTATTTTATATTTCACTAAAGAAAAATGCTGCTGAACGTGTTAATAAATGTTCATTAATTACGAAAAATTCATCAAATTAAAATGAGAGACACTTCCTAGTAACAGATATTAAAATCTATGAGGACAAAGAGGTAGATGGGGAAGAAAAGTATAGACAGAAAGAGAAAAAGGAAACTATCATTCTTTTTTTTTTAAAGATATATTTATTTATATTATGTATATGAGTACACTGTAGCTATCTTCAGACACACCAGAAGAGGGCATTTGATTCCATTACAGATGTCTGTGAGCCACCATGTGGTTGCTGGGATTTGAACTCAGGACCTCTGGAAGAGCAGTCAGTGCTCTTAACCACTGAGCCATCTCTCCAGCCCGGAAACTATCATTCTATCAACAACACTAAGTGAGTTTTCTAGAAACCACTGTAAGTATGAAGACATGGATCACTGGTTATTTATTTAAGCCTTATCATCATGAGGAGAAGGCACTAAGCCACCGTCACACAGCAGCTGCTGTGGACTGACTTCATTTGCCTGCTCGCTCTGGGTCATCCCTTTAGCCTTAGACTGTCTAGATCATTGTACTTTAGATGTATCTCTTCTTGATTATAGAAGATAGTTGAATCTTGTTTTGTAATCCAAATTGAATATGACAGAAAGACACACATATACACACTTTTCAAAATTGAAGACCACACGTGGACTTATGGACTACAGATTATAGCTGATCATGAGAGAAAGATAAAGACAATTATAGAAACCTCACACTTGCAAATATATATAATTAATAATAAAAAGACTCATGGGCCAGGACCACTTTTAAATTAGATTAGAAAATAAAACCAGGATACCTCTGCCTAGCATATGTGAGGACCTGGGTTCAGTTTCCAGCACCACAGAAAAAAGGAGGAGAAAGAACGGCTGATAAGTGTCTATCTTAAGGAATCATAAATAGAAAAAAGCTCATAAAAATGAGAAGAAAGTAGCACTCCTGATAACACTTTAGGCTAGATTATACAGCCAATTTTCTCACTATAAAACAATACAAAGTAATTAGCAAAGCTGTATTTTTTTTTAAATCTCAAGAATTATTAGCTAACAATATGGAGCAGGAACTACTAGACAAGACTGTATGAGAAGGGTCGACAAATGGCTCAGCAGTTAAGAGCAGTGAAGAGCACTGGCGGCTCTTACAGAGACCAACCCAGAATCCACATGTGACTCACTACTATCCATAGCTTCAGTTCCAGGGGATCCGATGCCTCTTTGGATTTCCAAGTGCTCTTGTACACATATTGCGCACATACACACAGAATAAAATAAGAAAATACTTTTAAATATCATGGGAGGGCACGGATATGACCAATACATCCACACATATATACATACATGCATCTATATCAAGCACCAAGTTCATCTATGAACACAGACTTAAAAATTGGGAACCAGGTCTCCTATGCGCCCTTATGAATGAATTCAAGGCTCGGCCAAGTCTTCCCTGCCATTATGGCCTCCTACTTGGAAAGGATGTGAGCCAAACCCACCTTCTCTAAATTGCTGCTGTCAGGTGTTGTCACCACAGTGATGCAAAAGTGACTAATACAATACGCAGGCAAGGCGCCTGCAGGTGTCAGACCTGTAAACAGCTACCCAACATGATTCACAAGAGATCGGAAGTTGATCTAATTAGTGATTTTTCTCTAGGTTTAATTTATTAAATCTTAACTTTGGTTTGTATATTGTAGCCTAAACTTTGCTCAAATAAATGTCCTATTAATTTAAAATAATGACTGTTTCTTTACTAGCTGTTAAAAGATGAAAATACTTAGTGTAGACAAGTAGGAAAGTTTCTTCCATGTGTTAAATTACACAATGTTCACGACAATCTCACCAGGTAAACAACAGCACTATTACTATTTACAGAAAGGGAAATTCACGTATAAGGAGTTAATAACCTTCCCCGTGTCACATAAGTAAAAATAGAAGCTTAAAAATCTCTACCCAGAGTAAGTATCTCTCTCCAAAATCCACACCCTTAGCTACTATGCTATATTGCTTTTCATAGTACTTAAAAGCAGGAGGAAGGACAGGAGTTAAGGAACACTTAAGCAGTATTAATACCAATACAACCATAGGTTGGTGCATCACAGCTATTTCCAAGTGTCTAAGCCTTGATTAGTAGTTTTGAAGTTGGACAGACCTGGCTCTGAATCTTGGCTGTGCCTTTTACAAGCTGTGTGACTTTGGACAACTTTCGTAACTTCACCAAGTGTCAGTTTCCTCATCTGCAAAATGAGAATAATAAATGTCTTACACAATTTTTCTTAGTGACACAGGTACAAAAAAAAAGGTTTTCAACTTTCTCAGAAAATGGCTTTACTGTAATGAGGGTGCACTGAGTTTGAGCAGCTTCGAGATCCACACGCTGAGCAGAAACACAACATAAAATGCCACCGATACAAGCCAAATGCATTAGGGATCAAAATCTGGGCTTTGCAGGCACATGCTAGTCTACGACTACTACTGAGACACACTCCCAAGTCCAACCACTGGATCCTGGGAATAAAACAGAAAAGGAAAGGTCAATGGAGAAGGGACAAGGGAACCCTACTCAAAATGACAGAGGGATCTCTATGATTAATCCTAAAGACTTACCCAAATTTTCCTTTTTTTTTCCTATTAAGTTTTATTTCTGATGCGGGACAGATTCTTTCCATCCCTCAAATGTGTACTACATGTCACCATGGAAGGGCCTAGGATGAAGCTCCCATCTCCAGGGAAGGTGAGAGAAAGATACAGACTAGGAGCAGTCCAGGACCTTTGGCAGTTCCTGGATCTCCTACCCTCCCTTCTCAACAATTTACTCTCATCCACTCAGTTAAAAAGAAAAACAATTTAACAAAACACACGATAAGTATTGGGCAGGGGTGTCCCAGTCATCAATCCCTGGACATCAAGTTATGCGTCACCAATGGGGAAGTGAGGGGGAGGGGAAGAGTGCCTCAGGTCATTCTTGAATGGCCTCGCCTTGCCTACAAGGGATTTAAGAAAGGAGAAGAGCTGGTGCCCCACAGGGCAGCCTGAACCCCTAAGGAAAGCTGGTTGGGGGGGAGCTGCAGGCTGAGGCAGGGGGGGAACACTAGCCTCGGGTTGGGCAGTACAGGACAGGATCACACAGACATGAGAGGAACCTCAGAAAAATGCAACTGAATCTGGGTTCAAAGGGAGCTGAGGAGGACAGAGCAGAGAGGACCACCAAACAGCCATTTTTTTCCTTTTTTTTATATCAACTAAGACAAAATTTTTTTTCATTTTCCTACAGCAAACAGAAGCTCTTCTATGTGTTAAGAGTCATTTATAATTTGATATTTTTGTTCTATATATTTCTTCCAGTGCCAAAGAAAATTCAAGGCCAGTAAAAGATAAATATAGAATTACAGTTAAGAACCGAAATTGGATCTTCACAAAGAAGCATGTTGAAAAGAAAATCTGATTTCTAAAATTTTGTTTATAGATCCATTTATTTTATGTATATGAGCGTTTTACGTGTGTGTGTGTGTGTGTGTGTGTGTGTGTGTGCGCGCGCGCGCGCGCGTGCACCCAATGATTCTGAAGGTCAGAAGAGGGCATCAGATCTCCTGGAACTGGAGTTACATACAGATGGTTGTGAGCCAAATTTGAGTCCTCTGAAAGAGCAGGCAGTGCTCTTGACCACTGGGCCAACTCTCCAGCCTCAGGAAATCTGTTCTTAAAAATGTTTAGTGTTTATATAACTTGTGTGAGCCCATGTGCCACAGCATATTTGGAAATCAAAGACAAGTTTATGGAATCAGCTCTCTCCTCTTTCTATCTTTATGTGGGGTCCAGTGATTGAACTTGGGTGCAACATTGTTTCACCTATTGAGCCATCTTGTCAGCACCAAAACAGAAATCTGTATATTGAAGGTCTCTGGTTCATGAGAGCTGTTATGTATGCAAAGTTAAGTTATAAAATGTTTTTCAAGACTAAGAACAATTCAGATCAAGTATTTATGGAATGTTTACTATGTGCAATATAACTAAAATATTGAGAGTATCAGGAGTACAGAAGAACAGTAATAGCATCTCTTTAAGTTCTTACAATCCAGAAAATATATAAAAACAAAAACCTATATGACATTAAAATGCATTTAGAAGCCGGGCAGTGATGGCACACGCCTTTAATCACAGCACTTGGGAGGCAGAGGCAGGTGGATTCCTGAGTTCGAGGCCAGCCTGGTCTACAGAGTGAGTTCCAGGACAGCCAGGGCTACACAGAAACCCTGTCTCGAAAAACCAAAAACAAACAAACAAACAAAAAATGTATTTAGAAAGAAACAAATTGCTACCTGCTTTAAAAGTTGAGATTACTGAGTTAGAAAAAAAAAATGAAGGTTTCTGGAAAGATAAAACATTAAAAAAACAGACAGCTCTAAGTTATGAATATAAAAAAATAAATACAAAAGCTATTCTTTGGTCAACAAGGTGCATATTGACTACTGGTTACTATTAAATATGAGGAGAAATAAAAATGTACTAAATGGGCTGGAGAGATGGCTCAGCGGTTAAGAGCACTGACTGCTCTTCCAGAGGTCCTGAGTTCAATTCCCAGCAACCACATGGTGACTCACAACCATCTGTAATGGGATCTGATGCCCTCTTCTGGTGTGTCTGACAGTTACAGTGTACTCATATAAATAAAATAAATCTTTTAAAAAAATGTACTAAATAAATCTGAGCGTATTTTTGAAAAGAAGATTGACAACGTAGCGGTCTATATGCTCTGCCCAGGGAGTGACACTATTAGAAGGTGTGGCCCTGTTGGAGTAGATCTATCACTGTGGGTGTGGGCTTTAAGACCCTCATCCTAGTTGCCTGAAGCCAGTATTCCACTAGAAGCCTTCAGATAAAGATGTAGAACTCTCAGCTCTCCGTGCACCATGTCTGCCTGGATGCTGCCATGTTTCCACCTTGAGGATAATGGACTGAACCTCTGAACCTGTAAACCAGCCCCAACTAAATACAGTCCTTTAAAAGATTTGCCTTGGTCATGGTGTCTGTTCACAGCAGTAAAATCCTAACTAAGGCAGAAATTGGTATCAGGGACTGGTGCTGTAATAGGCCTGGCCATGCTTTTGTTTGAAAGAATGTGGATTTGGAAATCCATGGAATGTTTTAAGTGGGGCTTAATGGGCTGTCTTACGAGGAATATGGAAGACTTAAGTTAGTTACTGTGAGTGATTTGAACTATGCAGACCTGGCCCAAGAGGTTTCAGAGGAGAAGAATTTCAGTATGTGGCACAGAAACTGTATTTGTGGTATACTGATGAAGAATGTGGCTGCTTTTTGCCCTTGTCTGAAGAGTCTACCTGAGGTTATGGTAAAAAGATTTATATTAATTGCATTGACAAAGAAGTCTCAAAAAAAAAAAAAAACCAGCAGAGACTTTGTTCTCTGGTTAAGTTTCATGAAGAGCATTTTGAACAAGTGTGGCAAGCTTAGAAAGAAAAAATATAAAATATATGTTATTAAAGGGGCACCAGGAATGAAATGGAGCTGATTCCTATGTTCAAGGATATTAAATTGAATTAAGGGAGTAGTGATTTTGGGGCAAAATTCCACCCAGCTAAATTTAGGTCCAGGCATGGTAGTGCAAGCCTTTAATCCCAGGAGGCAAAGACAAGCAGAACTCTGAGTTTAAGGCCAGCCTAGAACATAGCAAGTTCTAGGTGGTTTAAATCCAGGCTTGGTGGACCACACCTTTAATCTCAGTGTTTAGGGGAGAGGCATGCAGATTTCTGAGTTCAAAGTCAGTCTATGGAGCAAGATCCAGGGCATCCAAGTTTAGGCAGTGAAGGATTTGGAAAGCAGAAAGCTGGTGATATGCAATAGAACAAGGGGGCCATGTTTCAGCCCCAGCAAGCAGTAGAAGACAGCTTTGGCCACGGGACTCCTGGGACAACTGATGCTGGTTAGCTGGAGACAAGAAATTAGCGGTGATTAAGAAGAGACCAGCATCATTGAGGTGAAATCATGGAGCTGTTTTCTGAGAGCACAAAGAAGCTGTGTTCCAGAGACAGCCAAGATGATACCTCGTGCTGCAGCTGTACTTGATAATGTATAAGAACCACCCAGGTGGTACTGGTTTTGAAGGCATGAAGGGGTCATGAAGAGCAGCTGAGGCTGCTCCGCACTGTGAGAGGCCATGGAAGGCCATTGGTGAAGGTGCAGCCCCAACTGCAGTTGACAGCCTGTGACTGAAGGGGTCATGCAAAGCATTTGAGATTGGCACCATGAAGAGAGCCTATGAGAGACTATTGGTGAGGCCTAGTTGTAGCAGAAGATCCCAGTGTATTGTAGACGCCAGTACCATGGGATGAGCACCAAGAACAGCAGCAGCAGTGGAGTGGATTACTCTGAGCTTAGACTGTCACAGAGGGCAGAGCTGGAGAAGTGACACTAGACCTTTGGAAGAGCCCAGAAAATCATGTGTGGATCCCAGACATTGAAACAAGAAGCTGTAACATTGAAGTTACCTTGGAGACCCCAAGATGTTTGTTCAAGATGCCAGAGCCATGGGCTATCTGCTGAGGAAAGCTGCTAACAGGGAGTAGAACCAGTCCAGAATAAGGAAGTTTGTTGCAGTCAACAAAGATGAAAAAGGAGTTGAAGATCTGAAGACTGCTTTGACTTCAGACATGGAGATGCAGAGTTTAAAGTTTGCCCAGCTGGTTTCCTGTCTTGCTTTGG
>NW_021605140.1:379912-383915 GCF_004785775.1 Grammomys surdaster | reverse complement strand
GATGCAGAGTTTAAAGTTTGCCCAGCTGGTTTCCTGTCTTGCTTTGGAGATTAAGTGGTTGGATAAATCTCAAAAGAAACTTAGAACTTTTGGACTTTTAACATTGTTAAGACTGCTATACACTATGGGGACTTTGAAAGTTGGACAAAATGTATTTTGCATTATACTATGTTTAGGTATGGCCCCCATAGATTCATGTTTGAACAAGCCTATGGGGGCTAGGCAAGTGGAATGTGATGGTTTGTATATGCTTGGCCCAGGGAGTGGTACTATTAGAAGGTGTGGCCTTGTTGGATTAGGTGTGTCACTGTGGGTATGGGCTTTAAGAGCCTCATCCTAGCTGCCTGGAAGTCAGTATTCTGCTAGCAGTCTTCAGATGAAGATGTAGAACTCTGCACCATGCCTGCCTGGATGCTGCCCACCTTGATGATAATGGACTGAACCTCTGAACCTATAAGCCAGCCCCAATTAAATGTTGTCATTTATAAGACTTTCCTTGGTCATGGTGTCCACAGCAGTAAAACCCTAACTAAGACAGGCAACAATAACCATATTCTTAAATTTTCATGTACTTCAATTACCTTAAAATTCTATACTAAAACACTTGAAAGACTAACAGAAAACACATTTGAAACAACAGGTTATTCATTTACTTTTACTACTTTAGAAACGTCTTTCTTAAAAACCCCTCATGACCAAGGCTACTCTGTCCACACTTCTCTTGGCACTCTGGTCTTTCATACCCCCACAGCAATGGCCCATTAAGCTCTGCTTGCAACACTCTAGCCTGGAGTTCTACGTTCCTCCTGCAAATGACACAAATCATGCAGTGAGGTTTATCATAGGAGCGTACTCCTTGATACCAATTTTCTGTATGAGCTTATTCTCTCACTGCCCTGACAGAAATACCTAACAAAAGCAACTTAAGGAAGGTTTTCTGTTAGCTCACAGTTTGTGGGCACAGTCCACTGCGGAAGGGAAGCAAAATGTGGCTACTCACAGGAAGCAGAGAAGAGGAACTAACGTTGTTCTTCTGCTTCCTCCTTTCTTCCTTTTTATTCAGTTGGGAACAGCAGCCTAATTATAACACTACTCATATAAAATAAGAAGGGTCTTCCTCCTCAGTTAAATCACTCTGGAACCCCTCTCATGGGCACATCCAGAAATGTGTCATCTACGGAACCCTAAATCCAGTCAAACTGATAATCAAGATTCCATGATTTATACGTTTTTTCTTTAAAAAAGATTATTTTATTTTATGTGTATGGTATTTTGCCTGCATACAATAAATATGTCCACCACATACACACCTGGTGCCATGGATCCCCTAGAACTGGAGTTACACACAGTTGTGAGCTGCCATGTGGGTGGTGGGAATTGAACCCAGGTCCTGTAGAGGAGCAACCAGTGCTTTGAACTGCTGAGTCACTTCTGCAGCCCCGGATTTTAACTTTTTAAAATCAACTGATGGAAAAACTGAAACCACAGTCTTGAGACAAATCTGAATTTGAATTCCAACGTCAACAGTAGCAAACATCAGACAATCTATTTAGGATTTCAATTCCTCAATAAAAAAATAAAATTATACAGTTTGTGCCGGGCACAGTGGTACATACATACTGTTAATCACCATGTTTAGGGTGAAAATGGTAAAGTGTCTGCAATTCACTTTCACTTGTTTTTTTGGTGTTTTTGTTTTTGTTTTTTAAATAAATCCTAAAACTCAGGAGGCATAGATAGGCAGGCCTCTTGTAACTTCAAAGCCAGCCTGGTCTACACCATGATCTCCAGACCAGCTAAAGTTAAATAGTGAGACTGTGTCTCAATCTTGCTCCCAAACAAAAAGATGATACTGTTGTGGTATTTAAGCAAGAAAATACAGTACTTTATAATCAGCTCAGAAAACAATAATGTCTTCTTATGCCTGCAAACATGACCCCTGCAAACATCGGAATTAGAAGTACAAGAAATGTGGTTGGAGAGCCAGCCATCTCTGTCACAAAGAGTCAGTAGATGCTTTACCTTATTTATTCACAAGCAGGAATATAGTAAGGAAAAGCAGGCAGTAATTTGCCATTCATTATTTTTGTAAAAAAAAAAAAATAGAAATTTGATTTAACAAGTATTGCTCAAGGGAGAACATAATAAGAATTCTCAGGTTCTCAGCAGAGTTTTCAATTAGTAGATCTTTCTAAAATTATAGGGGACTCGAGAGTTGACTCAGTGCTTAAGAACACTGGCTGTTCTTCAAAAGACTTGGTTCAGTTCCCAACATCCATATGGCAGCTCACAGCTGTCTGTAAGTCCAGCTCCAGGGGATCTGAGACATACACATGCAGCTAGAACACTCATACACAAAAAACGAAAAATTTTTAAAGTTTTAAAAATTATAATTATTTTAGAGAAATTTAGATTTCTAAAAAAAATTAGTGTTCTTATAACGTTTTGGCTCATTACCCCCTTGTGGTAGTTTGATAAAAATAGTCCCTACAGGTGCATGTATTTGAGTGCTTAGTCACCAGATAATGGAACTATTTAGGAAGGACTAGGGGGTATGATCCTGTTAGAGGAGATCTGTCATGGGGGTGGGAGCAGGGTGGGATTTGAGGTTTTAAAAGGCTATGCCAGGTCCAGTATCTGTCTTTCTGACCAGGATGCAAAGTAACTCTATGATTTTCAATCCTTTGGTTTCTCTTAATCTCAAATAAATACAGACAAACCTAGGTGAAGTAGTATTCTGCAAAATAACTAGTCTGTCTTGTTGAAAAGTCTCAAGTCAAAAAGGTACAGAAAGACTGAAGAACTCTTTGAGATTAGATCTTAAAGAATCCTGACAGTTGTAATTCATGATCCTGAATTATATCCTGAACCAAGGGAATAACTAATTCTAAGGCAAATAATTTTATAGAAAGTGTAATATTGTTGTAATATGGATTAACTACTGTTGCTAGAGATGATCAAGCCCAGTTCCTGCACAGTTTCTTACACAGCAAAAAGTTACCATCTCACAATGATACATGGACCACGATAGCACCCATAATTACCATTACTATTTTACAGAGTTTGTGTGTGCATGAAATTCATGATCATATACTTCCTCTGCTTTCCCATCTGATGTTTATCTGTTACATTTTACATTGTAGATTGTCTTCATGTCATGTGGAAATCTATCCTTTGTCCATTACTTATATTGCAAATGTCTAACATTACTGAAAAATTATAAGGGCCAGAGGATTGGAAAGAATGTTGTGAGATACTGTCTTCTGTACATGACATAGTTGATACACCCCCAAATGCACAGAAGCTGTGGTTCCTACTAAAACCTGCACAAGATCAAATTCTAGGATGGATGGGGAGGGGCTGACAAGGCCATAGACCCTAGATGAGGAGCTGGTGGAAGAAGCTGGCTGCTCAGGGGCCTGAGACTCCTTCTTCTTTGAGGTGTTAGCTACTGGTAAACTGCCCAAGACGCAGCAAATGGTCTCACACCTATGCACATATGGGCAGCACTAGTTGGATTTAGCAGATTATTTAAAAAATAATAGGACAAGAAGTTGGGAGGGATATGTGTTAGGAGGAATCTGGGAGGAGTTAAAAAGGAAAAAGATATATGTGTGGTTATATATCTTATTTCACTCTATACATGTATAAAAGTCTCAAAGAATAACTTTCATAACTTAAAAATAAAAACTGTTTATTGATATCTTAAAAAAAAAAAAAAAGCCAGGCGGTGGTGGCGCATGCCTTTAATCCCAGCACTTGGGAGGCAGAGGCAGGTGGATTTCTGAGTTCCAGGCCAGCCTGGTCTACAGAGTGAGTTCCAGGACAGCCAGGGCTATACAGAGAAACCCTGTCTCGAAAAACCGAAAAAAAAAAAAAAAAAAAAAAAAAGAATTCATGGAGCTGCGCTTCTCAGTAAACTTAAATGGTCTAGGCTGATGATACAGTTATGTAAAAGCACCACCAGTGCATAATAACCAAAATTTATTTAATATAAAAAAGA
>NW_021605140.1:370800-379812 GCF_004785775.1 Grammomys surdaster | reverse complement strand
AAAAAAAAAAAAAAAAAAAAAAAAAGAAGAAGTCATGGAGCTGCTCTTCTCAGTAAACTTAAAGTGTCTAGGCTGATGATACAGTTATGTATAAGCTCCAGCAGTGCAGAATATCCACATTTTCTTTAATCTACTATAGTACCAAATTTAGAATTTTATCAATAAGAGATACCTAATATAATTCTATAGAATAAATTCATCTGTCTGAGGCAGAGGAAACTAAGGAAAAAGTAGAGTTAGATTAATGATCAGATTAGAGCTGGAAAAAAAAAAAGGGAAACTGTAAAAAAATCTTTACTATGGCTTACAAAGTTTAGCATGACTTAGCCTTTACCCATCAGGCCAACAACCATCTCAGCCTTCTTTGAAGCTTTAAATCTTTCAAGATTCTCATCTCAAAGTCTGCAATCCATAGTTCTCACAAGCCATTACTTTCCCTGAAATTGATCTGTATATCCTTCAGAGTCCTGCTGGAGTACCACCTCTTCAAGTAGCTGCCTTTAACTACCTCCACACTGTCACCAGGCCAGTTACCTCTAAATGTTCATAATGCTATGAACCTCTCCTTTACTATTTATTATAATTTTAAGTAAGTACTCAGTATCTGTTTTCCCTACAAGAGTGTAAGTTGTATAAGGGTAGAATTCTCATACAGCAAATTAATGATCAATATATGTTAATTTGCTATTTTACAAGTTATTAATATTAAGAATCAAAAGTTGATAAGATTAAGAGACGGTACTTGAGCCAGATCTTATGAAGCCATTTTTCTCAACTGAGGTGCCCTCCTTTCAGATAACTAGTTTGTATGTCAAGCTGACTTAAGACTAGCCAGCACAGGGGATAAAAATCCAGAGAGAAAGAAACCACAGGAAAATAACTCTAGACATCTTGTATTGCTTCTGTTCTCAGAGTAATTTAGTGAATCCTACGCAGATGAAGCAAGGTAGAGGCCAAAAGTGAGTGAGTGAGTGTGTGAGTGTGTGAGTGTGTGTGTGTGTGTAACTTTCAGATTGACTAAGAGAGAAAAAATTAAGAGTTCAAGATCTGCCAAAATGAAAGGTCCTGGCAAACACCCCAGGATTCCATTTGATACCTCTGAAGGGCAATGCTTGAAGTTAAGTGGAAACTGGATTTAAACCAGCCCTTGAAAAGCCTAAAACAAAGGCTCAGCCACCTCAGTCCTACAATGCATCGAGGTCACTTGCTTCTCCTTTTAACTAGCATCAGAAGAAAATTAGATCCTCCTCAAGGAACCAAACCATTGGGAGCATCTAGATTCCTCCTATACCGGTTCTGACAGGCATTTCTAAAAGTACTAGGGAAAGTAGAAGAGAGGAGCAAATGACTAAAAGCCAAGAGAAAAAGCAGACAACATAAAAACAAATAAAACAAAAAATCCCAAAAGGATCTAAACACTGTAATTACCAAGTATAATCTTGAAAATAACTATGATTAGTATGTTCAGGAAAACAGGTGACAAAATAAGAATTTTAGCAGAGAATAGGAATCTATAAAGACAAACAACAAAGAATCTTGGAATTCTAGAACTAAAAAAATATTACATAATTAGCGATATAACAGGTGCCTTTAGCAGTAGATTGGACATTAAGTGAACTAGAAAGTACATCTGTACAAAATAGTTGAAGCCCTGAGGGAAAAAAGGCTGGAAAGTACAGAAAACAGCATCATACAGCTAGGGATGAAGTGTAGTTGATAGAGTGCTGGCCTAGCAACATAGGAAGCCCTGAGTCCAATCTCCAACACTGCATAAAACAGGTATAGTGGCACAGGACTACAAGCCCAACACCACAGAGGTAGAGGCAGGAGAATCAGAAATATAAGGTCATTCTTGACTACACAGCTTGGAATAATTGGAGGCCTGCCTGGAACATATGAGAACTTGGGGCTTTTGTTTTTTGCTTGTTTGTTTGTTTGTTTGTTTTTAAAAGGAAAACTGCATGAAGACACTGGGAACTCAAGGAAAGATTTAACATACCAGTATCTATGATACAGAAGAAAATGGCTGAAACATTAGAAGAGGTAGTGCAAACTTGGCAAAAGATAAGTAGCAACAAGGGGCCTCAAGTATCTTAAACATAAAGCAAACACATAGGTGCATTACTGAAAACAAAGCATTGCTTCTGTAATCAAAACAATGAACTAAGAATACAATAGAATGATATATTTAAAAGGTTGAAAGAAAATGAGTGTGAAGTTGTAATTCTGATAATCATGTCTCATAAACAGATCCTTCAAAATTAAGGCAAAATTTAAAAAGCTGTCTATTAAGAACATTCCAGTTAAATATTTGATTTTTGATTTTTTTTTTTTTTTTTTTTTAAAGACAAGGTTTCTCTGTGCAGCCCTAGCTATCCTGCAACTCACTCTGTAGACCAGGCTAGGCTTGAAGTCAGAGAACTTCCTGCCTCTGCCTCCAGAGTGCTGGGATTAAAGGTGTGTGCCACCAAGGGGCTGGCCATTGGGAGTTTGATCATACCAGTAAGTATATGGTCAACACAATTAGACTTGGGAACTGCTACTTTTAGAGGCCTTCAAATTATACTTAATGAAAGGCTTTGATCAAAATGACTACAGATAATTAAATATTCATTTACTGTATTACTTAATCCTTTATAGCAGTTCAGTATCCTTTCTAATCCTCTTTTCTACCTCTGCCCTATCTACCGCCAGAGAAGGAAAGGGTTGGTCCAGTGCTCTAATGTTGCTAATAATTTCATAGGTTTAAAACAACAACAACTCATCAGCATTACGCAAGTCAGTTTTCTGCTCTAGTGGATGTTTTGGCAATAAGTTCCCTTACTAAGATACAGTGGCTACTCTGTTTAGTAAGCACATACCACAAAGAAAGGATTTTGAGAAACATATTTTGAAGCTTCCTGGACTCTAGAAGGAAAGCACTTCATCTTAACTGACCGCCACCTGGAAATTCTGCCAGAAAGATGAAAATAGAAATAAAGAACTCCAATCTAAAAATATGTAGTCATGCTAAAGACTTCAAAGTTTCACAATATTTACTGACCCACAAAGATTTTTCTAAGAATTTGGTAAATACTCAGCCCAGTTCCAATCACTGAGACTTTAAGAAATCAAGTGAAAGATAAAAAACTATTAGGTGTTTGGGGAAGAAGACCTGCCACCAAAACTAACATTCAGGAAAACTCCCTCCTTGTAAAATGTAAAATGTAATCTCCTTGTGAGGTTTTATTCATAGGTCTCATGCAGCCCAGGCTGGTCTCAAACTTGCTATATACAAGTAATGACCTTGGTCATCTGATTCTCCTGCCTGTACCATTCTAGTGCTGGAATTATAGACATGGGAGAAAAAACAGACTATAAACATTTTTAAGTAACTTTAAGCTTAAATAAATGAAACAAAAACAAGCAAACAAACAAAATAAGACAAAACCCTCATGATCTTTCAGTGTACCCCTGGCTGTCTTAGAACTATGTAAATAAACCAGGCTGGCCTCGACTTCTGCCTGCTTCTGTCACTGGAGTGCTGGGATTAGAGGCATATGCCACTATATCCCACAACTTTATATTAAACTTTAACGGTTATATTATACCTGAAAACCAATTTGCATAATTGTGCTTGTACAGAATGAACTTATAGCAGCTACAGTTACCTGCATAAGATCAAGCCAGATAACAACCCAGCATGGATGACAGAGGGACTTGTAAGTGGCCCTCGCCCTAGCTAAGGAGCTATTGTCAACTTCAGGCTGCTAAGAGATGGCAGGTCTAGTGAGGGACAGCTCTGAGAGACTAAAGGGCACACCTGACTTTCTGCCCCTCCCAGGAGTCTCTTCCTCCTAGGCTGAAGCATTGTCAAATTAGGAACCATTAGCAGAGGTGCTGGTCAGCCAAGACTGTAGGGTGACGGTTAGGCTGTTCACGCTCTAGCTCCCTAACAGTAAGCATGTAGAAATACTAACTGGACTCTCTAAGTTATTATAAAAAGTAACGAGATAGACACAGGGCCTATCCCTAACTAAGGAGCTATCTGCAAGTGAGATCAGCTGGCAAAGGAAAAATCAGTTTTCTCAATGGAATTTCACTGGGTATATCAACTATACTCCAGGGCAGGCCCCATAGATGATTAACACAAAGAAACTCAATGGTATTTTTGTGGACCTTTTGTTTCATTTTGTGTCTAATCAGCAAAGAAGTAAAGTCTGAATATATACATTCAACAAGAAGTTAGTCAAAGACCTCTCACTGAGTGCTACAGACTGTTATATCAAAACTGGGCCAGAGCCCAGAGAGCAGAGCCTAACCAACCTCAGTCTGATCCATGGGGCCACAGGATAGAAAGAGAAAAACGATTTCCAGCAAGTCTTTGCTGGTTAGATGAACTACTTTGGACAACTTTACAAACACATTAACCTTGGTTTTCTTTTCTGCAAGGGATATAACAAAACTATAACCTAAGTCATAGCATTATGTGAACAACTAAACCATCATATATAAATATACTTGGCCTGACTGACATATAAATAGCACTAGAAAAATACCACCACTGTGGGCAGGGTCTACAAATAAAGGGCACATATCACTAAGCCTGAGGACCCGAGTTCAATCCCTAGGGTCCATATGGTAGAAGAAAAAACCTCATGCACACTGTCCTCTGACCTAATCTATTCACTAAGGCATGTATGTCTCTGTCTCTTGTCTAACACATACACACACATAATGTAATTTAAAACCATTGCTGAATTATCAGTATAAATACAGAGATGCTCAACATCCTATTTACTCTGTACAACCTTGTTGGTCTGATTTCCTCCTATGACAGTGTGCTGTGTAACAGTGTACACAGGGAAGAGCTAGGGAATGAGCACTTCACTGCCTTCTTGCTACAAACTTCTGTGAATCTAAAACCATTTCAAAATAAAAGTTAAAACAAAATGATAGGAAGCCTTCCATTCTGATAAATGTTTCCTTACCTTCCTTTATTTTCCACAAACCTAAATATAAAACTGGACATAGAATTCTGTAATGATTGGCGCATTATCTAACAGTATCATAGTGATGCATTCAAACTAGGTATAATTTGTTACAGGAAATTTCTATAATTGTAACTTTCATCAACAAGACAACCAACCAACAACGACACAACTCTATAAGTTTTCTTGTATTAATAAATGTTTTTACAATTACTTTACAAAAAATTTAGCAAGTAGGATTGTAGAATTCTAAAAAGAGAGCAAATAGTTTTCTCAAAGGAAGCAAAGAGACACAAAAAACCTGGTGGATGACACTAGTTTTTCAAATTTAAAATTGGACACCAATTCCTCAAATAACTTAAATTATTCAAGTAAGGAGGAAAAATCCACCTAGACTGTAAAATTACTAGAATATTTGGGATAAAGAAACAAAGTCCAAGCTATAAATCTTATACTTTGTCTTGTTTGTGTACTTTGTATCTGCTTTTAATTATAATTATGTATTTATTACTTTGTTGTCACAAAATAACACCCAAAATCTTTTTTCTTTGTACTTAGACATATTGATAGTTAACCTTGACTATCAGCTTGCTTAGGTGGAGAGACACCTAGAACATTTAGTAAAGCATACTTCTAAGACTGTCTGTGAGAGCATTTCTAGAGATGATTCGAATACACAGCATCAACCAAGGAAGGAAAAAAAACCACCTTGAATATAGGTGGCACCTCTAACAGGCAAGGGGCCTGGGGAGATGGGTGGAGAGATGGAACAAAAGGTGGAAGAAAGCCAGGCCGTGGGTGCAAACTCCATTCTTCCCGAGTAGTTGAGTGCATCTACTGCTGTTGCCACTGCTTGTGAACATCAGAGTCCAGTTTCTTTGGGCTTTCAGTACAGACTCACACAGTAACTGTGTGGGAACTTCTAGGCCTTCAGCCTCCCTCAGAAGGCATTGCTGAGGCCCCTTGTTCTCACCCCTCATTCTTACTTATTAGACTTAGAAGCCACTTGGATGTCTAAGCATGTACAGGGCCACTGCTGAACTGGCTAGACAGACTTCAACTATGTAAGACAATCTAATATAATCCTTTTATAAAATATGTATATTTGTATTTTATTCCTCTTGAGAGCCCTAATTACTTTAAAATCATACTCCACTAGACAAGAAGAACTCAAATTCTAAGGGAATATTTATTTTTTTATTATATGTGTGTGTCCCCTTTGGTTTTTAAAAATAAACTTTTTCGTTTTTACTTTTTAAATTAAAAACAATTGATATTATTATTATATCACTTCCCCTCTTCCATTTCTTTCCTCCAACTCGTCCCATGAACCCACTGGTTCTCTTTCAAATACATGGCGCAAGTGTGCGTTCGTGCATCCGTGCGTGTGTGTGCATGTGTGTTCCTAAATACAACCTGCTCAGTATATATAATACTGATCTCAGGGTCCTTTGTATTGGATAACCAAGCGAGCTGCTCTTCCAAGAAGACAATTTATTATTTCCAATCTCAGCATTCCCCAGTTACCTGTGATTCTTTGTCTAGACTTGAGACCCCAAGAGCTTTCCTCTGTTTGGTTTGCTTGTTTGTTTGTTTTTAAGACAAGGTTTCTTTATGTAGTCCAGGTTGTCCTGGAACTTAACTCTGTAGAGCAGGGTGGACTGGAACTCAGAGATCAACCTGTCTTTGCCTCCCAAGTACTGGGATTAAAAGTGTGTGCCACCCTGCCCAGCTTAATTTTTTTAAATATGTATTTACTTTATTTCATGTATACAAGTATTCTACATGCATTATGATTTGTATCATGACCATGTTTAGTGCCATAGGAAGTCAAAAGGCATCAGATCCTTTGGAACTGGAATTACAAATGGTTATAAGCCACTCCGTGGGTCCTCTGAAAGAGCAACCAGTGCTTTTAACCAGTGGATCATCTTTCCAGCCCCAACCCGACACTTAGAGCATGCCTACATACAAACACATATAGATACTTTGAGACAAAGTCTTGCTATGTAAGTCTGGCTGATCTAGAATTTACTATGCATATAGAGTGGTCTCAAACTTACAATAATCCACCTGCCTCTGCCTCCCAGATTTATTACTGAGATTATTAATTTATTATTTATTCATGAGATTACAGTGTGTGCCACCATATCTGCATATCTACAAGTGGTAATACTGGGGATCAAATCCAAAGCCTCATGCATTATATTATTTCTCTGGATCTGTCAGATGGTTCAGCAGGAAAAGGTGCATGGTGCCAAGCCTGACAGCCTGACTGTAATCCCAAGAGTGCCCATGGTAGGAGAGGACTGACCCCTGAGAGTTGTCTCTGACCTCTACACGTGTGCTGTGGCACTTGTGCACCCCACACACACTTAAAAATATAATTTTAAAAATACAAGCTGTGAAAAATTATATCCCCAAAAGCACTTGACTCCCTATCAAATGCTCTTACAATGAGCTGCTGATAATCCTGCCTTCAAGTGGTGGGGCTCATGGCCCTTTCCAATTCTCCTAACCTACGTAGACTCTTAACTTCTGAAAAATGGAATGAAGTGATCCTATGTGACTTCCAAACTAAGTCAAGTAAGTCATGTCCCTTCACCCTCCTGTCTTGGGATGTTCTTTCTTGAATCTAGTTAGCCATGCTGTAAGAAAGCAAGCAGTCACAAGGAGAAGTGTAGTGTAGGTGTTCTGGCTAACAGCCCAGGCTGAGCACTCAGCCAAGTCAACGTTCACCACCAGACACAGGAGGGAGCAAACATTCAAATAATCCCAGTTCTTAGCCACTGAGTCACACCCCTAGCTACCCCACCTCATACCATGTTAACGAAGACAAGCAAACCCACTGAATTCTATTATTAAAACAAACATGCTTGCCAGTTGTGACACACACCTTTTATCCCAGCAGTCAAGAGGCAGAGGTAGGTGAGATGCTGTGAGTTGAAAGCCAGTGTGGGCTATGTAGCAAGTTAGAGGCCAGCCAAGGCTACAGAGTAAGACCCTATCTTAAAACAAAACAGATAATAGATAGTTAATGCTTTAAAAGCTACTAAATTTACAGTAATTTGTAATAAAATCAATAATTGTCACACAATTCATAAAAACAATTTGAAAATGCAAAAAAGGAAACAAAATTATCCTGTTTTACCACTAAATATTAAGAATACTTAATATTCTTTAAAATAGACTGTATTACCCACTGCCTAATATTTGGGGTGCTTCATTTGTACCAAGAAAAGAGGTTAAAAATCTGAAGCCAGTTAACTAGTTGATCTAACCAAAAACAGAAAGGGTGCTGGAGAGATGGTTTAGCCACTGAGAGCACTGACTGCTCTTCTAGAGCCAGGTATGATTCCCAGCACCCACATGGTGGCTCAAAAAAAAAAAAAAAAAAAAAAAGCACCTTTAACTCCAGTTCCAAATTCATCACACTCTTCTGGATTTCTCAGGTACGAGGTATGCATATGGCACACACATATACATACAACACAGGGATCTATGCAGGCAAAATACCTATATATGTAAAGTAAAATTTAGAAAGAACAGGAAGGAAGGACTTTTCCAGCATTCTCCATTGTCTTTTGCCTACCTGTCTTAAGAAGGGATTTGAGGACTGTGGCCACCAGAACTCCAGTCTGTGGCTATGTATCAGGATCTTGGTTGATAAGGTGGCTGTGCTGGCAGTCTCCCCGGGAAAATATTCCTTAGGCTCCAAAATCTGAAAACTGCAAGGAAAGGAAATTCTAAATATAGATACATCTTTTCAATTTCAATCCCCTTATAATCTAGCTCCATAAACAAAAAGGCAAATGGCAAGAAGGCAGAGTGAAAGAAGAAGTGCAAGCCTGGTGGTTCAATCCCTGGAATCCACAGGAGAATCAGAGAATCGATTCTCCACAAAGTGTTCCATTGTCTTCCATATGAACACTATGGTATGCACTCTTCCTGCACATGTACACACACACACACACATACAAACACACACACATACACACACACCCCACAATAAACAAATAAAAATGTATAGGAGAAAACAGTC